>NC_092766.1:76453129-76578522 GCF_047496795.1 Chiloscyllium punctatum
TTGCCGTTGATGGAGATCAGAGTCAAAACTGTGTTGCTGGAAAAGCACAGCAGGTCAGGCAGCATCCGAGAGGCAGGATAGTCGACGTTTCGGTCATAAACTCTTCATCATGAAGGCATTGATGCATTCCTTTATTTTTTCATTCCATGATTCACAGAATGTTGTGAACTGCACTTTCTCAGGAAGGCGGCACTGTATATTCCACTAAAATGGAAAGCAGTCAATCAGTTGGTTGGACAGTGTGTTGAAAAATTCAAGGGAAGTATACAATGATTTAATGAATTACAAACATAAGGATAGGTAAATCCTCTGGGCCAGATGGGGTTACCCTCGGTTACTCCAGGAAGTGACGGGAGAGATTGGCGTGCCTTTGGCGATGATCTTTGCGTCCTCACTGTCTACTGGAGCAGTGCCAGTCAGATGATTGAAGGGTGACAAATGTTATTACATTGTTCAGGAAAGGGAATAAGGATATCTCTGGGAAGTACCGAACAGTCAGTTTTACATCAGGGATGGGCAAAATATTGAGGACTTTTCTGAGAGACTGTATTTACAAATATTTAGAAAACGATAGATGATTAGAGATAGTCTGCATGGCTTTGTGAGGAGCAGGTCATCCCTCAGAAACCGTATTGAATTCTTTGAAGATGGAAAAAACACTTTGATGTAGGTAGACCAGTAGATGTGGTGAACAAGAATATTAGCAAGTCTTCCCCATTGTAGGCTCATTCAGAAGGTACTGAAGCAGGGGACCCAGAGACTGTCTGGATACGGGCGTGGCTGGCCCACAGAAGACAGAAGATGGTAGCAGATGGAATGTATTCAGCCTGGAGCTCAGTGACCAGTGGTGTTCCACAGGGTTCGGCTCTGGGGCCAGTGCTGTTATTGATTTTTATAAATGACTTTGATGAGGAAGTGGACAAATAGGTTAGTAAGTTTGCCGATGACATGAAGGTTGGTGGGATTGTGGATAGTGTGGTGGGTATTGTAGGTTGCAACAGGATATTGACAGGATGCAGAGCTGGGCTGATAAGTGACAGATGGAGTTCAACCTTAAAAAGTGTGAAGCAATTTTTTTGGAAGATTGTATTTGCATAAAGAATATTGGGTTAAAGGCAGAATTCTTGGCAGTGTGGAGTGACAGAAGGATCTTGGGATCATTTTCTATAGATCTCTCAAAGTTGCCACCCAAGTTGATATGGTTGTGCAGAAGGAATATGGTGTGCTGTCTTTCATTATCAGGGGTATTGAGTTTAAGAGCAGCGAGGTTATTTCTTCGTTCTATAATGCGATGGTTTCATCTACATTTGGAATATTGTGTTCAGTTCTGGTTGCCTCATTGTCGGAAACACTTGGAAGCCTCAGAGAGTGTGCAGCGGAGACTTACCAGAATGCTGCAAGGACTGGAGGCCATGTCTTACATAGAAAGGTTGAGCGGCTAGGGCTTTCCTCCAGAGGTAGTAGTAGAGTCAGATACATTAGGGATATTTAAGAAAACTCTTGGGTAGGCACACGAAAGTTAGTGCATTGAAAGTTACGTAGGTTACTCTGATCTTAGAGTAGGATAAATGGCTGGCAAAACATTCAGGGCTGAAGTGCCTGCACTGTGCTATACCGTTCAATGTAACAAGTTTCACTCAGCTTGTGGATTCTCATCAGTTGTTGAATGTGTGAGGGAGTGAGGTGTCTGAGGGAATGGAGTGTGTGAGGAAGTGAGGAGTGTGAGGGAGTGAGTGAATGCAGTGTTTGAGGGAGTGAGGTGTGTGAGGTCAGGAAGGTGGGGAGGGACGTTAGACCAAGACTTCCAGTTTTGATATAGTTGTTACATTCACCTGAGTATCAGCATAATATGGGGTTACCAAGACCAGACAAAATCCACCAAGTTCAGTTATTAAAACGATTTTTGGCTTGTCATTTGCTCCTGGTTATTTCAGATACATTCTGCTGGGTGGCCTATGAATTAGTATTTGACCATCGACAGCCACGTATAATTTTATTTTGATACTGTTGAATGCGAAGTTACACTTATTGGATGTAGTTTCAGAGGGTTCACTGTGAGACACAAAATGTTGCAATAGACTGTCAAATGTGAATGTTTTCACCCAGTGTCTGGTCCAGGGTGCAGATGTATGGAATGTGGGGGACATGCCATATGTCATCACCGTATGTAACTTGTGCGATGTGATTCTGACACTCCATGTCCAGACATCTGCTCCCTGAGCCAGACTCTGACTGAGCATGAATTTGAAAGGCGTGGTTCCTGGTCAGTCATTGGTACCTAATTTAGACAGCATTTTTTACGATACTTAAGCAGTGATAGCCTGTTGGCTAGTTTCCTCCCGCTCAAGGTGGATTCTAAATGCTTCTCTGTGAGGGAATGTTTGAATGACTGCCCTGACCCAGGTTGAAAACTCTCTTCACAGACTCAGGACCAGGCCAGTGTCTCTCTGAGTGCTACATGCAGCTGTGTGGTCCAGTCGCACTGTACCCGAATTCACCCTTTTGGAATCCACTTTGAAGGTCGGTCATGATGCACAGTGACGGGTTTTCTGATCTGCACAATAATCAGGAGACTGCCATGTTTGTGAATTGTGCAATAATAAGGTATGAGCTACAATTATTCAACTGAACAATAATTGCATCATTTCTGAAGACAATGAAATTGATTCTATGTTGATGGAATTAAAATATAAACAGGAACAACCTTTAATGATACAAAAGTAAAGAATGCACATTTTATTTTGTATTGAAAAAGGACATGTTGTCTGACTATGCTGGTGATCAATATTACACATGAAAACTCAGTGTTCAGATGCATACATTGTCGGTCTATCATTTGCAAAATAGTTGATATCTGACAGATTGAATATTCAGAGTGAGCATTTGATTGAACAATCAAATTGAATTATAATATTTAAATATAATCAATCGATTTAATTTCTCACCTGAAATGTGTGAGCTTCAGTTATTTGCCAACAATTCTATTAGTTTTAAAACAATGATGGAAAATGATAGACTCGACCTAAAAGGTGAAGTTCTAATTTGGAGAAAGGCCAATTTTGACGGTATTAGACAAGATCTTTCAAAACCTAATGGCGACAAGTGATCGCAGGTAAGCAGACGGTTTGAAAATGGGAAGTCTTCAGAAATTAGATAGCCGGAGTCCAGAGACAGTATATCCTTGTTAGAGTAAAAGGAAAGGCTGGTAGGTATAGAGAGCGCTGAATGACGATAGACATTGAGGGGCTGGTTATGAATATGAAGGAAGGATATGACAGGTACAGACAGAATAGATCGAGTGAATCCTTAGAACAGTATAAATGCAGCATGAATGTTCTAAAGAGGAAAATCTGGAAGGCAAAAAGGGGACATGAGATAGCTTTGGCAAATAGATTTAAGGAGAATCCAAAAGGCTTTTACAAATACATTGAGAACAAAAGGTTAAACAGGGAGAGAAAAGAGCCCTCAAAGATAAGCAAGGCGGCCTTTGTGTGGAGCCGCAGGAGATGGGAGAGATAGTAAACGAGTATTTTGTATCAATGTTTACTCAGGAGAAGGACATGGAAGATGTAGATATACGGATAAATAGATGGTGATATCATGAAAAATGTCTATATTACAGAGGAAGAACTGCTGGATGTCTTCAAACGCATGAAGATGCAAAAATCCCCAGGACCTGATCGATCAGGTGAAACTTGAAAGGGTTAAGAAAAGATTTACGTGCATGTTGCCAAGGTTGGAGGGTTTGAGCTATAACTGGAGTTTGAACAGGCTGGGGCTGTTTTCTCTGGAGCGTTGAAGATTGGGGGGTCACCTTATAGAGGTATAAATAATCATGAGGGTCATGGATAGGGTAAATAGACAAGGTCTTTTCTCTGGAGTGGGGGAGTCCAGAACTAAAGGGCATAGGTTTCGGTTAGGAAGGGAAAAATATACAAGAGATGTAAGGGGCATTATTTTTGCTCAGAGGATTGTACGTGCGTGGAATGAACTGCCAGAGGAAGTGGTGGTGGTTAGTACAATTGCAACATTTAGATGGCGTCTGGATAGGTATATGAATAGAAAGTGTTTAGAGGGATATGGGCTGAGTGCTGGCAGGTGCGACAAGATTGGGTTGGGATATTTGGTCGGCATGGACAAGTTGGACTGAAGGGTCTGTTTCCATGCTGTACATCTGTAATTTAGAAATGACAATAATTTGACATGCACTTTCAAAGAAATAAATCGTTTACATTATTAGATTGTAGCATACGATAAGTTGAAAACTTGCTATTTTTAGAATGAATGATAAAGAACAAAGAACATTCTAACACAGGAACAGACCCTTCGGCCCTCCTAGCCTGTGCTGATCCAGATCCTCCTATTTTCTAAACATGCCACCTATTTTCTAAGGGTCTGTATCCCTCTGCTTCCTGCCCATTCATATTTATATCTAAATACATCTTAGATAACGCTATCGTTCCTGCCCCTACCACCTCTGCTGGCCACACGTTCCAGGCTGCCACCGCCCTATGTTAAGAACTTCCAACATATATCTGCCCTAAACCTTTCCCCTCTCACTTTGGACTCGTGACCCCGAGTAATTGAGTTCCACAATATGGGGAAAAAGCTTCTTGCTATCCACCCTGTGTATATCTGTCTTGATTTTGTAGACCTCAACCTTCGACTTTGTAATGAAAATAATCCTAATCTACTCAATCTTTCTTCGTAACCAGCACCGTCCAACCCAGGCAGCATCCTGGCGAACCTACTCTGAACGTTATTCAAAGCATCCACATCCTTTTGTTAATGTGGTGACTAGAACCATTTGCAGTATTCCAAATGCGGCCAAACCAAAGTCCTATGCAACTGTAACATGACCTGCTTGTACTCAACAACTGATCCAATGAAGGAAAGCATGCCATATTCCACCTTGACCACTTTACTGACCTGTGTTGGCATCTTCAGGAATCAATGGACCCAAACACCGGGATCTCGCTAAAGGTGAATTGTCCCCAGGACTTTTCTGTTTACTGTGTTGTTCACCCTTGAACTGGTTCTTTCAAAATGCATCACCTCGCATTTGCACAAAGCGAACTCCATCTGCCATTTCTGTACCCATCTCTCCAATCTATCGATATTCTATTGTATTGTCTGACAGTCCCCTTCACTATCTGCTACTCCAACAATCTTGGTATCATCTGCACAGTTGATAATTAGGCATCCAATGCCTTCTTCCAAGTCATTGATATATATATCACAAACAACAGTGGTCCCAGCACAGATCGCTGTTGCACACCACTGGTCATAAGTCTCCATTTTGAGAAATCCACTTCCACTATTATTCTCTCTCTTCTGTTGCCCATCCAGTTCTCTATCCATCTAGATAGAACACGCTCGACCCCATGCAACTTCACCTTCTCCATCAGCCGACCACGAGGAACATAATAAACCGCCTTACTCAAGTTCCTCAGTATCTTCTCCAGCAGCTTCCCTACCACTGATGTCAGTCTTGCCGGTCGACAATTACTGGATTATCCCCGCTATCCTTCTTAAACAAGGGGACAATGTTAGCAATTCGCCAATCGTCGGGACCTCACCCATGTTCAATCATCCTGCAAAGATAAATGTTGAAGCCCCAGTTATTTCCACACTCACATCCCTCAGTAACCTGAGTTTGATCCCATCCGGACTTGGGGGCTTGTCTTCCTTAATACCTTTAAGAGTATCCAAAATTTCCTCCTTCATGATGTCGACATGACCCAGAGTACTCAGAGATCTATCCCTAATCTCAACATCTGTCATGTCCCTCTCCTGGGTGAATACAAATGCAAAGTACTCGCTAAGAATCTCACCCATTTTCTCTGACTCCATTAATAACTTTCTTCCTTTGTCCTTGTTTGGGCCAAACATTTCTCTAGTTACTCTCTTGCTCCTTATATATGATAAGAACTCTTCGGGATTTTCCTCACCCCTGTTTGCTAACGATATCTCATGACCACTTTTAGCCCTCTTAAATCCTCGATATTTACTGTGAAATGTGGTTCGTCTAATGGAAATAAACATTTGTTCGTGCGAGTGGGAACTCAGACCTTTTCAAACTGTTTTGTGCCAAAAAATATTTGAAATCCGTCTCAATGCAAATAAAAAGCATGAGAAGCAACCTCTTGGGAAGAGGAATTTTCAGCCACTGTCCCCCAAAAGTACTTCTGAGGTAGAAAAGAATGAGGGCTTGTAACTAGGGCACAACAGTTACTATGGGTGGTTTGAACATGCAAATTCGCTCAATTAATCAACTTGACAGTGATATCCTTGGATAAAGATTCATAAAGTGTCTGGGAGATTATTTCTGAGAGCAGGACGCCATGGAACCAACCAGAGAATGGGACGGCACGGTGGCTCAGTGGTTCAGCACCAGGGTCACAGGTTCGATTCGAGCCTCGGGGGACTGTCTGCGTATAGTTTGCACCCTGCCTGTGTGGGTTTCCTCCAACAGTCCAAAGATGTGCAGGTCCGGTGCATTGGCCATGCTAAATAGCCGATAGAGTTAGGTACATTACTCAGAGGGAATTGGGACTGGGTGGGTTACTCTTCGGAGGGTCGGTGTGGACTTGTTGGGCCGAAAGGCCTGTTTCCATACTGTAGGGAATCTGATCTAATTTAGATTTCATATAATGTAACAAGAAAGGATTGGTGGATGAGCTTTGCCTTGGAAGGAGAAACCACAACTTGCTGGAGTTTCACATTCAGATTGAAAGAGTGAAGACTGAGTCATACATGAGCGTTTAACAATGATAATTATACTGGCTTAAGGAAGGATCTGGCTGTGGTGGACTGAGGGGAAGAAAAGAACAGTCAAAGACAGGATAGCTGAAGAAATTTGGTAATAATTAGGGAGATACTAAAGACCAAAAATGAATTGCATAATCGAGAAAAAAATCATCCATATCTTGATAAAGAAATCAAGGATAACATGAAGGCAAATCCCAGTGCATGTCATACTGCACACGTTAGTCACACTATGGAAATTGGGCAAGTCAGTGGCCTCGTGGTGTTATAATTGAATTCTTATATGATAAACCCAGATAATATTCGAGTTACCTGGATTCAAATCCTGCCACAACAAGTGGCAGGACTTAAATTTAAATCTGGAATTAAGAGACTGATGGTGGTTATGAATCGATTGCCAAGAAAAGCTCATCTGGTTCAACGATATCCTTTAGGGAAGGAAACTGCCATTCTACCATAGATTCACTACTCTCAGACTGAAGACATCTTTCCTTATCTCCATTCTAAAGATTTTCTCTTGACTCTCAGGTTATGTCCTTGAGTCCTTCCTCTCCTAACAGTGGAAGCATCTTCCCAACGTCGACTCTGACCAGGCAACCAGTATTCTGTATGCTTCTATTAGAGCCCCCTTCGCCCTTATGCACTCCTTCGAGTATAGACCCAGAGACCTCATGTGTTGAGCTTTTCATTCCTAGGACTATCCTTATGAAGCTCCTCGGAACACGCCCATGGATGGTACATCCTTCCCGAGTTATGAGGCCCAACACGGTACACAATACACCAAATGTCGTCTGATCAGAATCTTCTCGAGCCGCGGAAATCCATCCCTGCTGTAATATTCAAGTCAGCTCAAAAGAAATGCCATCACTGTATTTGCCTTTCCGTCCTGACAGGCCACTTGAAGTAATAATCTTACGATGGACAATAGTAAATTTACCATGGAATTACAAAAATGAACAATGATTAAAGCATGCTGGGAAGTAGAACGTAGCCTTGGCCAAAGTGTCTGTGCTCATCCACATGCTGCAGAATCCAGACAAGCTGCAGCTACCCAGAAATGTTTTGCAAACAAACCCTGACAGCTACAGACCCTGCAAAACACACCTGAAGTTGGATCTGAATGGAACAATGGAATGTCGCCCTTGGGCCATCAATGTGACAAGTCCAGTTGGGTCTGATTGATCAGAGTAATTCATCATTCCATCGACAGATTCTCCACACCCTCCCAAAAGGCGTGAAGACTTGTGAGGATAAGAATCACCGTAAACCACTCAGAGAGTGGTAACTCGAGAATAACCACTGAAAGATAAGACACCTTCAAGGCCATCAGAAGAACAAGAAGACTTCGCCACGTGGAATCCGGTCAACTTCTGGTGGGGTGGTATGTAATCATCCAAAGTTACGTTAAACCATAAGATAGATTGTAGTGGTTTCATTACGTTATAATACATTTTATTGTTCTAATATTAATTGTGTTCAATAAACAAATATCATTGTTTATAAGCGTTGACTCAGTTCTTTTGCTGAATATAAGATTTCAACCACACTGTGCGGCAGATACAGCCCCTTCCTAGCTACTGACACAACCTACACATTTACATTTTGACAATCCTGACTGGAACTCGCAACACTCTGCACTTCAGACTTCTGAATTTTCTCCCCAGTTAAAAAATAGTCCATGCCTCTCTTCTTCCAACTAAAGTGCATCACCTCGCACTTTCTCAGTTTGTACTCCATCTGCCACATCTTTGCCCACTCTCCTACCCTGTCTAAATCCTTCTGCAGCCTCCCTGCCAACTCAATGATATCTGTCCCTCTACCTACCTTTGCATCATCTAAAAACCTCGCCGGTGTGCTCTCAGTTACTTCATCTAGATTGTTAATGTACAAAGTAATTAGTTGCGGTTCCCCTGTGGAACACCAGTTGTCATTGGCTGCTATCCTGAGAAGGACCCTCTTATTCCCACTCTCTACGCTCTGCCAGACAGTCAAACTTCTGTCCACACTATTATCTTGTCTCTGACACCATGGGCCCTTATCTAACTCAGCAGCCTCCTGTGTAGCACCTTGTCAACGTCCTTATTGAAGTCCAGATACATAGTATCCATTGGCTCTTCTTGGTCTAACCTGCTTGTTATATCCTCAAAGCGTTCCAACAGAATCATGAGCATGACCTCCCCTTGATGACACCATACTGACTTTGCCCTATTTTACCATGCACTGGCAATTATACAGAAATCTCATCCTTCACAGTGGATTCCAGGAATGTACACACAACTGGGGTTAGGCTAATCAGTTTGTAATTTTCTGTCTTTTTCCTTATTCCCCATTTAAACAGGGTGTCAGCGAGATCCAAGATGGCGGCGACCAAGTCGGTCTGAGTCTGCAGAGCTCTGCCAAAGACTCAGGCAAAGTGGGGTACCCACCCTAACCTCACCTGCTCAGTTGCTATAATAGTTTTTGCCCAGCGTCCATGGCCATTCTACATCAAACTTTAGCATTCTGATGATTTTTTAAATGACCGAATGTAAAGGCTCTCGCAGTTCACAACGGGCAGGGACTTCTCCCCTACTACCCCCTTAGCAACAGAGACGTCTGCGGCCGCCCCGGGGGCCTGACATGCAGGGTCCAGCCTAATCTCGAAGTTTCTTAAACTCTGAGAGAAGATTGATGAGTTTATTGAAGAGACGCAGTTCAGGGGGGAGTCGATCTCAGTCATACTGCGGAAACATGACGGAGAGAACGAGACACTCGGGCAGTGTGTCGGGAGAGGCGGAAGCAACGGGCCACGGCCGCCGAGACCACTGCTGAGTCATCCATAGGTCAAGTCTGGGCTCTGGAACATCGAGTCCCGACCTTAGATGAACATATTGATGACCTCGAAAATCGAGGTCATCCGAAAAATATTCGGTTGCTGGGCCTTCCCGAACGGAAGGAGGAAGGTCAGCAGGTTGATATCCTGGAACAATGGCTCCCACAGCTGCTGAAACTGGAGTCGGAGCTGGGCCGGTTGCGGCATGAGCGGGTCCATCGGCTTGCTGTGCGCTGGCTTGGGGTGGACCAGAGCCCCCGCCAGTTCCTCGATCAACTTTAACATTCGAGGGAAAAACAGATGCTGCGAGAGTCCGCCATAGTGTTGGGGAAGGATCCCCCAGCCATAATATACAAGAGCTGCATGATAATATTGTTCTCTGGCTGTGGTCCAAAAGAGGAAGGCATTTGATGAGGCGAAGAAGTGTCTGAAGGATTTAAATATTCAATATTCTATGTGATATCCGGCAATGCTATGCTGCAGTCATGGAGGATCTGTATATGACTTCAGTTCACCGGAAAAAGTATAAGAATTCCTGGATGCTCTCAGATAGACTGCAGGATTTGAACTGTATGGATAATGACTTTATTTTGCCCCCCTTTTCTTTTCTTTTTCCTCCTCCTTTCTTCCTTTATTCTCTACTCAATCCTTCCGTGGTGGTGGGGGAGTGGGAGAGTTAGTTCCTTATCCTTTTTATGGATTCTTATCTATAGCTTGTCCGGTTTATTTGATTATTGGGGGACGTTTCTGAGTGTTTTTTTTATTTGTTTGCTTATTACTTGCTGGGGCTGTAATTTTGTAATTTTATATATTTTCATCTTGTGTTATTTTGCTAAGTGTATCGAGGTGTTGGTGTGGGGTTTGCCCACTTTTAACTTCTGCCTTATACGATGTTGGAATTTATTTAGTCTACTCTGTAATGCCTGGGCCGAGGGCAAGCCTCTGGCTGGGAGATGGCATGGTAGACTAACGGAAGGTGCCTCCTCTGAACAAGGGGAAAGTCTCATCTTACATATGTTTATTTTGTATGCTTCCAAGAAAACTTCTTAGCTGTTTTGATTCAGCTGTTGTAAAGAGAGTTTTACGTGTGAACCACTTTTGGTTTTTATTCAATGTCTTTTGGATGGGGATCTTCCTCCTGTAGGGCCTCGGGCTTGCTTGGACTATCATGGTGAGTCATTCGTTTAGGTGGTGCAACTGGAATGTCAAGGAGAGCCACTCTTTAATCAAAAGGAAAGAAACAAAATCAAGTCTTAAAAAAAGAAATGGTTGAATGTAGCCCTTCTACAGGAGACACATCTACTTGATAAGGAGCATTCAAAGCTGCAACAGGGTGGATTTGGCCAGGTGTTCTTTTCAACTTTCAGCTCAAAAAGTAGTGGAGTTGCCAATCTTACTGGGAAGAATCTTCCCTTACAAATGCGCAGCCAGAAAAAAAAAAGATGAGTCTGGATGGTATATATTAATTAAAACCCTCGTATATGGGGAGGAACATGAATCCCCATTGCCTGCTGTAAACCCACGCAGACTCCACACAGCCAGTTGCCCGAGACAGAAATTGAAACCGGGTTTCTGGCGCTGTGAAGCAGCCGTGCTAACCACTGCGCCACCGTATTCATGCACAAGTCCTCCCTCCTGACATATTCTTGTAGCCAATTAATTTACATATATCGAAAAGTGTAGCACTGAAAAAGCACAACAGGTCGAATCGATATTTGAGCATCAGCCCTTCACAGGAATGGGGAATGGAATTATATGGTAAAAACAATGACTGCAGATGCTGGAAACTAGATTCTGGATTAGTGGTGCTGGAAGAGTACATCAGTTCAGGCAGCGTCCAGGCAGTAAAATCGACGTTTTGGGCAAAAGCCCTTCATCAGGAATAAAAGTCGATTTTACTGCTCCTCGGACACTGCCTGAACTGTTGTGCTCTTCCAGCACCACTGATCCAGAATGAAATTATAAGGTCAGTCCAGTTCTGGTTAACAGTAACCCCTGCGATATTGCTGGGTGTGTGTTCAGTGATGGTGGTGGCATTGACCATTAGAGGATATGGTTCAGTTCTGTATTGTTAGAGGTAATTGTTAGAGGCACGTGTGTAATGGAAGTGGTCCTTGTCACTATTAAGCACACGCCTGCATATTTCCAGTTCCTTGTTGCATTTGGATAAGGATTGCTTCAGTCTCTGTGTAAATCACGAATCGTGTTGAACATTGTCCAATCATTGGCAAGCATCCCCACTTGTGACTTTAATGTATAGGGAGGGCCATTTATGATTGGGCCGAGGGCAGAGAGTACTCTTATAGCTCACTGATACTGACCCTCTCTCTGGGTTAGAAGGCTTGCTTCAACTTCCGACTGTTTCAAAGGTGTCAAACAAAATATCTGAACAGAATAATGTTACAGTATCTTCCCCAATGAGCTGAGCGAGGACTTGGTTAGCTCAATGAGTTGAACGGCTAGTTATTAATGCCAACAGTGTAGGTTCATTTCCTTCACTGACTGGTGTGACTAAAGGACTGTCCTTTTCAACCTCCCCCTTACCTGGGGCATGATGACTGTCCAGTTAAACTACCACCAGTTGTTTCGATCTAACGAGAGAGCAGCCCTATAATACTGTAGGAGCATGGTGCCTTACCTTTCCATTTTTGATCTATGGGTTTACTCAAACACCAACACAGGGGAACTGCTGCAGAGCTGAGATGGCTGCTCCCCACCAACCCCAGCCACCTTCCTTTGTACCAGGAATAACTTCAGCCAGTGCAGACGATTCCGATTTGCTCCAGTTTTGCCGTTAATCCTGGATACGACACTTGGGTCAAATGCAGTTATGATTTTGTTGAAAATGCAGTTACTGTCGACTCACCTCTTGAATTCAGCTGTGTATTTTCTTGTTGTATATCGTTAAACTAAGCCTTCAATGAGCCCAAGGAATGAGTGGCACTGGTAGAGCCCAAACTGAATTTTAGTGAGCAGTTTGGTGCTGAAGAAATGCTGCTTGATCCCACTGTAGATTCCAATAACATTCCAGTACTTTATTAGTGATAGGGATTAGAACAATGGGGCAGTCATTGATTGTCTGCTGTTTGGTCTGTGGGTGTACAGGACATACCCGGAGAGTTTCCCACATTGTCAGGTATATGCCAGTGCTATATCCCAGCAGGAATAGTTTGAATGGAATGTTATAAGGATCCATAGCCTTTGCATTCCCCATCCGTCCAGCCACTTGGAGACACCACACAAAATGAATTGAAGTCGCTGAAGACTGCCATCTGGAGGAGACTAAAATAGATCATCCCATCGATACTTCTGTCAGAACATTGCTGTGCATGTTTCAGCCTTACCTTTTCTATTGTTGTGCTGAGCGCTTCCATCATTGAGGAATGTGGTATTTATGGAAGCTCCTCCTCCAGTGAGTTGTTTGATTGACCAAACAATTCATGCTGATTGCATGTGACAGGATTGCAGAGATAAGGTCTGATTTGTTGATTAGATCTGTCACGAGCTGTTTGTGCTATTTGGTGAGTAAGTGGTCCTGTTTGGTAACATCACCTCATTTTGAGGTGTATCTGGTGCTGCTCTTGGTAGCTCTTGCCCTGCTGTGTTCTCCACTGAACAAGGGCTTATCTCCTGGCCTGATTGTCAGTGTAAAGTGGAGCATATGCCAGACAATGACAGTGAAAATTGTGCTGGAATGCAGTTCTGCTGCTGTTGGTAATGACCCAAACCACCTCACACAGGCCAGTGCTGAGCTCTAGATCTCTTCAAAACCTGTCCCATTTAGCATGGTGATAGTATCTCTCACATGTGTGCTCATGCATGTACATGCGTACACACACACAAACACACATACACACACACACACACACATACACACACACACACACACACACACACACACACACACACACACACACACACACACACACACACACACACACACACAAGTGTAAAGGTGGGACTTTGTCTCCAGAAATACTGTTTGAGGTTTCACCGTTCCCAATATGGTCATCAATCAATGTGTCTGCCACCAGTAGGTTTCTCCCTCTCAGTTGACCCGCCCCCCCACCCCGACCAAGTGCAGAGCCAGTCTCGCAGCTATGTTGTTTTTTGACACGACCATCTTTATCAGCAGTGCTGCTGATGAACCCGACTTGGTGGTCGTTTTGAAATGTATACATACCCAGTATACATTGTCCAGCTCTGTCACTCTATAAGGGCTTCCTGCAAGTGTTGTTCAATGTGGAGGGATACTGATCCATCAGCTGAGGGGGAGGGGGAGTAGTGAACAGGAGATTTCCGTATCAGTGTTTGATCTGACACAGTGAGGCTGACGGAGGGGAGTCAGCAGGAGGTTTCCATGTCAGTGTTTGATCTGACACCATCTGGTGTTGTTATGTCACATTGTTGCTTGAACAGTCTGTAGGATACCTCTCCCAAGTCTTGCCCTGGACCCCTGACGTTAGGAAAGAGTAATTTCCAGTGTCTGCAGGACTTTTGTTTTTTGTCACTGTCAATTGAAGGGCCTCTTCTGTCTGTATGATACTCTATAGCTCTTGTGATTGGACACTCCAAGGTCTCACTCCTTCAGTTCCTCCCAGTGCCTTGTCTATTACACAGATTTATACAATATATTCTCTAGTTGGTCATTGCACAATACCGTTTTTAAATTATCCACGTGTATCTCTGTATCCTTCCCTGTCATCTCCACCAGCCACTGCATCCATCTGTGTCTCAGTAACACTCCGTATCTCCACAAACGTTATCTCATACTCTAGCCCCATCTATCACTGTAAATTCTGCCAGCCCTTACACCTCTCCCTATCTCTTAAATCTCCAGCGGCTACACATCTCATCCATATCCTGTGAACGAATTTAAAAATATCGCACTAACCTCTTCTAGCGTTCACATGCCACGCTATCTCTTCACTACATCGAGCCTTGCTTTCCCATCTCTGTAACATCTCCAACCTTGATTTCCTCTCACTGTAATATCTCCAGCCTTGCTTTCCTAGCTCTTTAACATCTATAGACTTGCTTTCCTCCCTCTGTAACATCACCAGCCTTGCTTTCCTATTTGTGTAACATCTCCAGCCTTGCTTTCCTATCTCTGTAACATCATCAACCTTGCTTTCCTCTCTCTGTAACACCTCCAGCCTTGCTTTCCTCTCTCTGTAATATCTCCAGCCTTGATTTCCTATGTCTGTAACATCTCCAAACTTGCTTTCCTATCTCTGTTAACACTGCTGTCTCACATTGACCGAGACCCGGGTTCACTCCCCGCTTCAAGCAACTGTCTGTGTGGAGTTTGCGCATTCGCCCCATGTCTGCCAGGTTTTCCTTCGGGTGTTCCGATTTCCTCCCACAATCAAAAGATTTTGTGAATTGGCCATGCTTAATTGCCAGTAGTGTTAGGTGAAGGGGTAAATGTAAAGGAATGGGCCTGTGTGGGTTGCTCTTCGGAGTGTTTGTGTGGACTTGTCGGGCCGAAGGGCTTGTTTCCACACTGTAAGGTAAAATGTGCTTTAGAAAAGTGTGTCTGTCATCATTTTGATTCGAACCTCGACGCACAAAGCCTCATTTGAAGATCCTTCCAAGATACTGTCCGTCCTTTCACCAGCAACTGACTTGCTAATTAATAATGCAGCACCACCTCATCTTTAACACCCTGCCCTGTCCTGCCTATAGTTCCAGTAGAACAGAGTATTGAGTTGTTAGACCTGACCTCCCTCAAATGCGCCTCTATGATGGTAAAAATGTCACACCTCCACATGTCAACTCATTCCTGTATCACATCTGTCAGACCCTGTCTGATAATACTCCCAGCATTAACGTAAACTGGAATATAATACCTGGAATACCCTGTACCTCGGAGTTCTTCAGTCATTTCCTGTTTGTTATCAAGCTGCTCAAACCATGAACCACAACTCTAACTCTGCCACTAAATGAATATCAGTGGAATTGTAATTTCATTTTTTTTAAAAATGTATTCATCAAGTGCAGCTTTCCAGAACTGAGTAGTCAGCTCCACATACAATGAGTTTCAGATGCTTAATTCCCCCCTCAGTGTGCAGAGGGGACAGCCCTCAGTCATGGAGAGAGTGAGGACTGCCGTTGATGGAGATCAGAGTCAAAACGTGTGGTGCTGGAAAAGCACAGCAGGTCAGGCAGCATCCAAGGGGAAGGTGAATCGATGTTTCAATCGTAAACTCTTCATCAGGAAGGCATTGTTGCATTCCTTTATTTTTTTCATTCCATGATTCACAGAATGTTGTGAACTATACTTACTCAGGAAGGCAGCACTGAAATGAAAAGCAGTCAAATAGTTGGTTGGACAGGGTGTAGAAAAGTTGAAGGGAAGTATACACTGATTGAATGAATTACAAACATAAGGATAGGTAAATCCCCTGGGCCAGATGAGGTTATCCTCGGTTACTCCAGGAAGTGACGGGAGAGATTGGTGTGCCTTTGGCGATGATCTTTGCGTCCTCGCTGTCCACTGGAGCAGTGCCAGTCAGATGTTTGGAGGGTGACAAATGTTATTCTCTTGTTAAGGAAAGGAATAGGGATAACTCTGGGAATGACGGAACAGGTCGTCTTCATTCAGTGGTGGGAAAAGTATTGCAGACGTTTCTGAGAGACCGTATTTACAATTACTTAGAAAACAATCGTTTGATTAGAGATAGTCAGCATGGCTTTGTGAGGAGTGGGTCATCCCTCAGAAACCTTACTGAATTATTTGAAGATGGAAAAAAGCACATTGATGAAGCTGGACCAGTAGATGTGGTGAACAAGGCGTTCCCCATTGGAGGCTCATACAGAAGGTACAGAAACATGGGGCGCAGAGACATTTGGCTGTCTGGATACAGGGGTGGCTGGCCCACAGAAAACAGAAGATGGTAACAGATGGAAAGTATTCCACCTGGAGCTCAGTGACCAGTGGTGTTCTACAGGAATCAGCTCTGGGACCTGTGCTCTTTCTTATTTTTATAAATGAGTTTGATGAGGAAGTGGACAAGTAGGTTCGTACGTTTGCCGAATGCATGAAGGTTGGTGGGATTGTGGATAGTGTGGAGGACTATTGTAGGTTGCAACAGGATATTGACAGGATGAGAGCTGGGCTGATAAGTGGCAGATAGAATTCAACCTTAAAAAGTGTGAAGCAATTTATTTTCGAAGGTTGCATAAAGAATACAGGGTTAAAGGTAGAATTCTTGGCAGTGTGGAGTAACAGAGGTATCTAGGGGTTATTGTCCACAGATCTCTCAAAGTTGCCACCCAATTTGACAGGGTTGTTCAGAAGGAATACGGTGTGTTGTCTTTCATTATCAGGGGGATTGAGTTTAAGAGCAGCGAGGTTATTTCTTCGCTCTATAAAGTTGTGGTACAAACACAGAATATTGTGCTCAGTTCTGGTTGCCTCATTATAGGAAACACGTGGAAGCCTCAGAGAGTGTACAGAGGAGACTTACCAGGGTGCTGCAAGGACTGGAGGGCATGTCTTACAAAGAAAGGTTAAGCGGCTAGGGCTTTCCTCCAGAGATAGTAGTAGAGTCAGATACATTAGGGATATTTATGAAGACTCTTGGACGGCACACAAAAATTAGTGCATTAAAGGTTATGTAGGTTCGTCTGATCTTAAAGTAGGATACAAGGCTGGCAAACCGTTGAGGGCTGAAGTGCCTGCATTGTTCTGTACTGTTCTATGTTCAAAGTTGCACTCAGCTTGTGGATTCTCATCAGTCGGTGAATGTGTGAGGGAGTGAGGTGTGTGAGAGAGTGAGGGAATGGAGTGTGTGAGGGAGTGAGGTGTATGAGGTCAGGAAAGTGGGGAGGGGCGTTACCCAAGACCTCCAGTTTTGATGTTACCGTTTCATTCACATGAGTGTCAGCACAATATGCGTGGTTATCTAGACGAGACAAAATCCACCAAGTTAAGTTATTAAATCGATTTTTGGTTTGCAAGATTTGTGAAGGTTTGTAGCTCAGGTTGATGTTTAGTGTGTAGTTGAGATCGCTGAGCTGTCGGTTTGATATCCAGACGTTTCATTACCTAGCGAGGTAACATCATCAGTGGCGACCTCCAAGTGAAGCGAAGCTGTTGTCTTCAGCTTTCTATTTACACCTTTCTCCTGGATGGGGTTCTTCGGGTTCGTGGTGATGTCATTTCCTGTTCCTTTTCTGAGGGGTTGATAGATGGCATAGATGTGTTTGCTTATGATAGATGTGTTTGTTTATGGCGGTGTGGTTGGAGGGCCAGGCCTCGAGGAATTCTCTGGCATGTCTTTGCTTAGCCTGTCCCAGGATAGACGTGTTGTCCCAGTCGAAATGGTGGTTTTTTTCATCCGTGTGTAGGGCTACGAGTGAGAGAGGGTCGTGTCTTTTTGTCACAAGCTGGTGTTCTGTATCCTGATGGCTTACTTTCTTCCGGTTTGTCCGACGTGGTGTTTGTGGCAGTCCTTGCATGGAATTCTGTAGATGACGTTGGTTTTGTCCATGGGTTGCACTGGGTCTTTTAAGTTTATTAGTTTTGTTTGAGGGTGTCGGTGGGTTTGTGTGCTACTTGGATTCTGAGGCGTCTTAGTCGTCTGGCTGTCATGTCTGAAACATCTTTGATGTATGGACAGGCGGTTAGGGTTTCTGGCTGTGTTTGGTCTGCATATCATGGTTTATTCTTGCATATTAATTGTGGTTGAAATGAATGAGGGTGATATTACTGAAACGTACAAGATACAGGGGCGGGGGGTGTGGGGTGCTTGACAAGTTAGATTTTGAACATGTGCTTCCATTCATGGGCAGAGTCTCGAACTCGGACACATTAGTACGGAATAAAGGATATTGATTTCAAACTGAGATGTAAAGAAATTTCTTCTCTCCTGAAGATAATGAAAAGCCAGAATTCACAAACGCAGAGAGTTGTGGAGGCTGGGTCACTGGATGTATTTACAGATCGGGTGGATTGGTTTTTGACATATCAGAGAGTTGAGGGAGACAACTTATTAGCAGAAAAGTGGAGTTGAGCCCTGGAGTAGATGAGCCATGTTCATATTGAATGACAGTGCAGGCTTGAGGGGCCGGATAGACCCCTCCTGTACCTATTTCGTACGTTGTTATGTTGTTCTTTTGGAAAATTTCTTGTTATATTCGTGGAAGTCGTGTAAAACAATGTTGCATTCAGGGAGAGCAGACGATATGTTTGAGTTAACTCTGGGTGCAGTATGGAGGCTGTATTCACAGTGAAATTGGGTCTGTAACGTGACACACACCTGGAACCGGAATTACAGAAAGGGGAATCCTGGAGAGAGGGATTAGGGGTGGGAGTCATTTCCTGACCCTACCTGGATTTTCCATGCACATTTCCGAAACTCCACCCAACCATCAGAGTGGCCTCGAACTGCCTCTGTGTAGCAGGTCCAAAGGGCTGAATTGAACATCAGAACAAAGGGCTGAGGGACACGAGTGGGCCACTCAGCTCTTTGACACTACTCCACTCGTAAGTAAGGTCGTGACTCATTTCATTTTGGTACCAGCTGCACTTTTCTCTCCATGGACCCATATCCCTGATTCACCTGTCTGTGAAAAATCAGGCGACGCCAGCCCTGATATAATATAAAGATCTGGCCATCCCAAAATTCTGGGAAAGAGATTTCCCACTTGAATGGATTCCCATTTTGTGAATTTCTCCTCCTTCCTTTTCTGACTGAGGATTGAGGGCGTCACTGTTTCCTTTTCTAGTCCCGCTCCTCCTCTGCTCACAACAAACATTAAATGTAACCAGGTTGGTGATACGGCCGATGAGAAAGGTCTCAGACCGGGAAAGATTCAGTGATAGGAAAAAGTCAGGCAAATTTCTTTAGTCAGACTCAAGTAAATAACATAACTAATGGAGGAACATTGTGGAGCTGTGGTGAGCATTGCTGCCTCACAACCCCAAGGAGATGGGTTCAGTTCCACCCTCAAGAGATCTTCTGTGTGGTTTTTCAGCATTCTCCACGTGTCTGTGTAGGCTACCTCCCAGTTTCCTCTCACAGACCAAAGATGTGCATTTCAGAGTGGATTGGCCTTGTTTGATTGCCCATAGTGCCCAGGCATGTGTCGGTTAGGTGGGTCCGTCATGAAAAATATAGAGTTATATGGCGGGCAAGTCTGGGTGTGATGCTTCCTGGTGGGTTGGTGTGAATGCAATGGGCAGACTGTTCTGCATTCACACTGTAAAGATTCTATAACAATGACAAGTTTGGACTATACAAACACCAAGTGGACATCTACCAGATCCGCTCTCCTCAAGGTCTTTTGTGTTTCAATAAGATCGCCTCTCATTCAAGGAGTAACCTCTTAAGGTCTTCATAATATAAGCCCTTCGTACCTGGAATAAGTGAAGTGAAGCATATCTGAACTGCTTCAAATGTCATTATATCGTTACTCAGGTAAAGAGACTGAAAATAATCACAAAAGATTTTTTTGTTTGTTTCCTTAGAATAGTGAGTCTTTGTAAATCTCTTCCCCGCAGAGTATTGGAGGCAGAGATATTGAACTTTTTTCAGGCGCAGATGGAAAGTTCATAAATAACAACGAGCGAAGGACTATAAGGCAGGAATGTACAGTGTAGGTGAAATGCTGACAGGGGTACCAAATAACACTGATTGAAAACATCCAGGAATACAATATACAACAGAATTATAACATAGATAAAAATTTAAAATGCAACAGTGATAGAATACCGTCCCAAAGGACCATGGGGCTGCTCTATCTTAGAGATAGCTCTGTCGTGGTTGTTTACTCTGAGGGTCACCACATCTTGGGTGATGGATGAGGTTGAGAGAGCGTCCCCTTCATGATAACCTCTGTCAGTGTGGGGCATTGAACCTGCGCTGTTGGCGTCCCTCTGCATCACAAACAAACCGTCTGAGTGGGAGTCAGTGTAACTGTTACAGACAGAAACAGTCACAGACAAAGGGCAAGAGAAACATTCATAACAAGGAAAATGGTGCAATTCAGATAACAGTTAAGATAACGGCTGAGGACTAAAATATTCTCTGCCGGAATTAAATTTTATCGCGAGACAATTGTTTAGAAGCTGTCTTTGGGTGAATACAATAAAGTGAGACATGTGAATTATCCAGAATTATTAATTGTGATTTGGTATCGTTAACCATAAATATGCATATACTTCTGACTGATCTGTGGAAAATGTGCTTATCATTACTTAGAATTATAAAGCTGCTGGAATATATTGTTTGGAGAGGGCATTCCCATTGGAAATGCCCTGGAACAGGCGCTTGAAGATAACCTGGGTAAAAGTGCCTGAGTGTTGTCTGGTCAGTGACAGGAACCCTGGAACTGAAAATCTCTCGAACATGGAGATGAGAAAACCGTCAGATCAGCTGCGATCTTATTGAATGCTAGCGCACATTTGAAGGGCTGAATGGCCTCATTAAGGATTTGAATTGTATGTGAGTTCAAAATTGTACATCTCTACTCCTCTCCTTATGCGTTACATACTAGGGCACTGACATTTTCCTGAAAAATGGAATTATTTGGAACATTATCTGGAACATTCCAGATCAGCTTTCGTCAAAATATTGTTTGGCTGTATGGGGTATTGAAAATGTGATTGAGAGAGGGGGGAGAGAGGGAAGCAACTGCATGCAGTAGTGAGACTGGTGGAGCATGAGCCTTGTTCGGGGGTGGATGCTGCAACATATACACAGTGAGTGTGAGGGAGCAGAGAGGATACGTAGATCCTTATTCTGACACAGTGGGGAAGGTTATTGATGCTTGTCCTGTATTGCTGGACATTTCTTCAGACCTCAAATACTGCACTGAGCTGGGTGGTGAGCTCAGATCATGCTCGGTGGGTCTGGTGGTGTTGCATCCTCTGGGAAGAGAATGGTCCCCCTCTATACTAGCCCATCCATTAGGCCGTCTGTGCCCCTGTCAACAAACCGTGGTGTAATTTCCCCTTATCTGCCATCCTCGGAGTAAACTGCAGTGCAGCCCCAAACAAAGAATGCTCAACCGCGTGCCCATTGGCCTTTTAAAGATGGCACGAGTGCCAGTGTTTCCAGAATATCCAGGGGAATCCGGGCGATGTTGAATACCTTCAGCCATGATGGGTGGGAGAATAGGATTGGAATTGAATGAGAGGGACATCATGGGGTGGATGGGTAGTTAGTGCGTTGAGTTAGCTAAGATAGCACCAGGAAACTAGTTCAGTCTTCTGCAGACAATCCCTGTCACACTCAATGAAAATGGCACTGAGGCAAATTATTGTTAGATTCAGCACAATGAGTAGAAGGTTCTGCTGAGTCCACTCCCAGTTACAAAGCTGCAGAACAAATGCTAATGCAAAACTCTCCATCATCTGTACTCACAGTGATATCCCATTCACTCATCATTACTGGGAATAGTGGCTCACGTAGAACGATGCCATTGAAATATCTTCAATTCAGCATTCTGAAACCTGTGATTGTCCATGAAATTGTCTCTCAATCTCCCTTTCTTGTTATCCCAAAATCCTTCTTTTATATTGTATCCTTCTGTATTTAAACTAACTTCCCTAACATGTCTCTCTGGCAGTGCTGTTCACACCCACAGCACACCCTTGTCAAGGCACAGTGGAGATATAGAGCTGTAAATGTATAGGAACTGCACATCCTGTCACTGATAGCATGGGCTTCAAGTTTCCCCACGCTGGGCCAGGATCTAACACAGTATTTATGAGCAATGCACTGGGGTTGTAGACACAGCTCTACATGCTTGGGAGTGTAATTGTTCCAGGTTTACAGATCAATTCACTGCTCTTCACTGTCCACCTCCCAATATTGAACAGATACCTTAGCCACGTTTATAGAACAAGCCCACTTGTGTGCGCTGCATATTACCACGTGTTGGACAGACCATTTCGCCCAGATTTCTGAATCAATGAACTGGTGTGGTCTGTACTGCTTCCCATGTTGGACAGTTAGATAAGTGTGAGCTGCACAGTATTCCATGCTGGACAGAGTGCTGCGTTGTCTGGTCTGCACGGTGCTCCATGCTGAGCAGATATATCATCTGGTTATATATGTGTCTGGGCTGGGTCTGTGAAGTGGATTGTGCATTCGATATAATTCCTGATAGAGTTATGATTCCTCTAGCTCGAAGCATTCGGCTTCCAACCCATTGTATTCTGCAACTTATTGTCCATTAATTAGTTATCCAATTAAAACATGAATATCTGTCCTTGTTGTCATGGACCCGAACAGACACCTCTCACAATATATGAAGAAGGTAGTCTCCACCCGAACATTTTCCTATTTTAAAGGCTTGGTGCTGTGTTTCAGATACAATTCGTTTGGTCAAAATATTCGACATTAAACAAAGCACAATTTATTCAAACACTGTCGACATAAAACATCAAAAACAAGAGGAAGTGGAAAAACTTAATTTATTGGAACATTCAACAGATTAATAGCTTATTTAATTACTGAACGGTAACTGCTCCAATATTGTAACATCCTAGAAACACACACGTGTAAAAAACAAATTCAGGAAACACCTGTAATTCTCCAGTCCAGGAGGAACAAACATCAGAAGACAATTCTGCGAGAAATCTCAGGGAGGGAGAGCAGCAGATGGGAGAGATTTATTGCCTTCCAATGCTCTTGAGACCCCAGTAATAAATGGCAAAAAGTAAAACTATGAATCCTTGATCTGTGAGAGCTTAAAATGTATGGCTGGAAAAGCGCAGCAGGTCAGGCAGCATCCAAGGAACCTGAAGAAGGGCTTATGCCCGAAACGTCGATTCTGCTGTTCCTTGGATGCTGCCTGGCCTGCTGCGCTTTTCCAGCCATACATTTTCAACTCTGATCTCCAGCATCTGCAGTCCTCACTTTCTCCTCTGTGAGAGCTTGACCATCACTCCACAGGACCAGGCCGCAGCTGCAAGGACCACAGGGAATGCACTGTATCTACACCGTCTATGGCACTATAGTGACGTCTCAAACATGCCTAACCCCACCTAAGCCCTGCAATTTTGAGAAGATAAGTGTCAACATTAGATATAAATAATTAAAGCCAAAGGATGCAGCAGGCCTGGTGATCAGACACAGACGGCCTCTGGAGTCCAGAAATTCCTACCGTGCCATAACACAATAGACTTATCGAGCTTGTGAAGAGAAAGCATCATCTCTCTCCCTCACATCTGACTTTACAATTGGAGATGTGCCAGTCAACCAATAGTCAGCGATGTCATCAGCACACCAAACGAAGTATTATTGTCATATGTCAGGGTTGTTGTAAAAGGGGTTATCTGGAGCTGTTTGTTCGGTGACTGTGATTGATGTCAGTCTCCGTGGATTTTACCTGTGTACTGGAAGTTTTCCTCTTTTTTAATAAGGGGCTTCCTTCAACCTGTTATCTCATTGTATCAGTGGCAGCAGCATCCTCAAGATTATTGGGTTCAGCAGCTACAGAGAAAGGGAGAGGAAGACAAGCTTAGAACATTCGACTGGAAAGTTCCAACAATGGACAGGAGTTTATCCTGGGGTCTTTACTTGCTTTCTCAGGATTGGGCATGGTTACAGTTGCAGGTAGAAGCCGTACTGAGGATTATTCAAGCTGGTTACTATCCCATCCTTGCTATTATTAGTGTTCCTGGTAAGCCTATCTCTATCAATTCTATAAATGATGGTGAAGGTTTGTGCTATTTCAGTTATTTATATTTAGCATATGCATAAACTGTTATCTTCGGTCTCAGTCACAAACTCTACTTCATTTCCATCAATTTCAGACTCTTCAATCATAAACATCTGAGAAGAAAAAAACTGTTCAGACACTTGAGTCTTCCTTTTACCCTCAACTGTTTCTCTATAATTTCTCTGCCATCAACCCTGCCCACACCCACCTCTATAATATCCCCAGTCTCCAGCTCTGCCACAGTGCTGTTGTTGAATTAGCCATCATCTGCCCCATCGTTAACTTCAGATTTTACGGCTTCAGTTCTCTTCTGACCCCTCCTCCAATTGCAATAATTTTAATGCATTCTTGTTCTTGTCTCTCCGGCTATTTCATAATAGGGACTCCTTATCAGAGTAATGATGCCACTGGACGGGTAATTTAGAGGCACAGGTTATGATATTAAAGGCATTGTTTCAAATCCTATCACAGGCAATGAAAAAACTTAAATTCGAATGAAAAAATTGGAATGAAATCTCATTTTACGAACTGCAAACATAAACCATCAGGCTTTCTTTATTATTTCACTTACAGCCTTTGGTAAAGAAACTAATTGTGACTTCAGAACCACGACCACATAATTGGGTCCGTATTGTCTTGACAAATGGCCTCACAGTCAAGGGCAGTTAGTGTTGGTCAACAAATGCTGATCTTGCCAGTAATGCTGACATCCCATGAAATAAAAGCATTAAAGGTGAAATAAACCAAGGAACTGTGGATGCTGGAGATTTGAAATAAAATTCTTCAGCGTCTGAAGATGTTGGAGAATCTCAGCAAATATGGCAGCCTCTGTCACGAGAAAGTCAAATAAGGTTTCAAGTCTAGTGACCCTACATCAACACTGAAAGCAACAGAGAAATAATATTATTTATATCAGAGATGGCTGGATGAGTGAGGGGGAGATTAGTTGAATGGATGGAGAAATGTCAAGCAAGAGATAGAGAGACAGAGAGAGAAATGAAAAGCAAACAAGGGGATCGCTGATGATGAAACAAAGGGAATATAAAAAGGGAGCTTCATATATCCTAACCCTTTGCCCCATATTCCTGAATATCACGTCAATGTTGATATGCCCGGTCTAAAGTGAATTATATTCCCTCTATTACTCTTCTCTGAGTGTGGTGATCAAGTCCATTGGCAATACTTGTCCTGTCCTTATAGTTGCTGAGATACAGAGAAACGTACTGTCACATTGTCAACAGCATCTTCAGAGAAAGGGACCGTTACTGTTGGACTGTCAGAGATGTAACAGCTTTTTCTGCCAGAAAGAGAAACCTTTTCTGTAAGGAGTTTGTGCATTGTGTTTGTGGGAATTTGACTTGCGCCTGTCATTAGACAGTAAAGGGAGATTCTGTGGATTCTTTTCTCAGGTTTGTGCTATCAGCTGCTGCATGCATTCAGGGCGACCAAGGGTCTGGTTACTACACTCTGGACACTGCATTTACAGAGTGTCTGGGTCTATGGGAAACAAATGGGGCTGAGACGACACAGAAGGGAAACTCTGTGCGGAGGAGGCGTTGGGCATTGTACTATCCTCCCTGGGATTTTCAGGAATATCTTTCTAAGCTGAAACAATTCAAAAAATAAATTTTGAAACACTCAAAAATGAGGATGGTCACTGAGCTGTGTCACCTGTAGTCTCACTCCAGGGACAGAACTGTGCTGACACTCACTATGAAGTGAACTGGATTAATTCTGGAATATTCCAGACAGGAGTTGTTAACATATTCATCATCGCTGAAGTGCAATCCTACGAAATATTCACTGGTTGTCAGAAGCCATCTGCCAGATGAGAGGAATAAATTGAGTCCATCTCGCTGAGGGAGGTATAGAAGCAAACTTCCACACATACAAGAGAACAGGGGGACTGGTGAAAATGACGACCTGAACGAAACTAGAATTAATAACGTGTATGTTTTCAAAAATCTAATCACATTGAAGTTTGGTAAGGTGATGCATCTGAAGAGTACCATCCTGGAGTGTTGAGGAGATGGCAACAGAGCTTGAAAAAGAATTACTGATTATTCCTCAAAGCTGGTTGCATACTAGAAAGGATCCTGCAGACTGGAAAGCAGCAATTGTAAACCTAAATACTTAAAACAGGCTGGAGAGGGCAAACAGAAAACTACATAACTTGATGTCAGCTATCAGAAAGAAAACACTGGGTCCATTTATAAGAATGTGGCAACTCGACACTTGGAAAATAATTATGTGATTTGATAGATTTAGGCCAGATTAAGTAAAGGGAAATGATCTTTGCTAAACCTGCTGGAGTTTGTGGACTCTGTCCATTATATCATTGACAATTGAGAAACAGCGGGAGTGGAGTAATTGAATTTTCAGAAGACGTTTGACATTGGTGAATGCAGGTTGGTGGAGAACGTTAGAGTCCATGGATAGGTAGTGGTGGTATATAAGCCATATGGATTAAAAATTGGATCATGGACAAAATGAACAGAGTAGTGTATTTTTTACTCTGGCCGGAAGGCTTGTGGGGTATCAGAAGGATCAGTTCTTGTGCAATAACTGTGCACAAGGTATAAAACTGATTCAGATATGAACAACAAATACCATCATTCATAAGTTTATTAAATGGTGAGAGGTTGGGAAGGGCTGTTTTTGAAAAGGATCTGGATGTTCTTAGTTATAAGTCACTCACAGAATTATTAGGAAGTAATTATTACTGTAAAGGATATGTGGTCCATCATGGAAAATTATTAAAGTACCAGAGTAAATATATCTTACTTAATGGAAATGTTTTGTTGAGCCAGTATTTGGCGTAGTGTGTACAGGCTGAGTCTGCTTTATAAATAATGATCTCCATGTCACCGAGACAGTGCAATGGAGTTTCAGCAGACTGAATCCTTGCATGGTGTTACCATAAGGAGACAGTGCAGTAACTAAGTGTTTAACCTGTAGCAGTGCGACAGAACAAGAAGTTGAAACTTGATAGTTATGGACGGACACTCATTATGTCTCAAGTGCAGAGCAGTGTGAGATGACGCACTTTGTTAGGAAGAACATTGGAAGACAATATAAAACAGGCTGTACCATTATGAAGGGGGAACAGGAGCAGAGGGCGCTCGATCTATATGAGCACAAGTGGGGAGAGCAGTAAGTATCACAGATTAGTTTTTGTATCTGAGCTGTTTCGAGGTGGAGGAGGGAGCGTCTGTGCTCCCTTCCTCGGAGGTGGTGGAGACGGTGCATTGTAAGTCCACTCTCCTACCCACCGAGACCAGCTTTACACAAAAAGGAAGATGGCATCAGGGCCACAGCTTCTAAGTTGTGCCGGGGGGAACGGAGCTGCCGGTGGGTTTAAAGTGAGAATTGCCCTTCACTGAACATTGGTCCTTACTCAGTCGGTGGGACGTGGATGTTTCAGAATCTCCACACGAGGCGTACCGGTCCTCTTTGGCTTGTACCAGGGTTCTCTCCATATGGCGGGGGGAGAGAGGGAGGGAACGGATACCGGGCACTACACCTACCGGCCTGGCCCTTTCTGTCCTATTCCAGGCTTTTTCTGCTGGAATGGGAGAAGGGGAGGGAGAGAGTGAGCGTGGGAGTGGGTGGCTCTGCTGCCAGTGGTGGTGTAGGTGGGGAGAGAGGAAATGGTGAGGTGTCCAGGGGGATTCAGTCCGCAGTGTTGTATCCATGCTGTGTTATTCGTGTAGGGAGTGTAGTAAATGGAAGAAGAGAGAAAGAGAGAGAGAGAGAGAGCTACATGGTGGAGCGTGAGCCTTGTTCGGGGGTCAGTGCTGTAACAGATATACAGTGAGTGTGAGGAGCACAGAGGAATACAGTGACTCTTATCCTGAAAGATCGGGGAACGTTATTGATGTTTGTACTATATTGCTGGATATTTCCTCAGACTGAAGATACTGCACTGAGCTGGGTGATGAGCTCAGACTATACTCGGTGGGTCTGGTGGTGTGGTCCCCTCTGGGAAGCGATTGGCCCCCGTCTGTACTCGCGCATTCAACAGGACGTCCGTTCCCCTGTAGACAAATTGTGGTCTGCCATGCTTGCGGTAATCTGTGCAGGGCAGCTCTCAACTGAGAAAGCTCAACTATGTACCATATGGTCTTTTAAAGATGGCACCAGTGCCAGGGGACACAGAATATCCAGGGACATCCGGGCGATGGTGAGTACCTCCAGCCATGATGGGTGGGAGAATCGGGCTGGCATTGAAAGAGACGGAAACCATGGGGTGGGGTGGTTAGTTAATGACCAGATTTCAATAAGATAACACCAGGAAACTAGCTGAGCCTCATGTAGACGATCTCTCTGTCACAAGTATTGAAAATGACACTGAGACAAATCATTGTTAGATTCAAGCTAATGAATCGAACTCTGTGCTGACCATACTCCCAGTTACAAAGCTGCAGAATAAATGCTCATCGAAAACTCTCCATCATCTGACCTTACACCAATATTCCATTCACCCAGCATTTCTGGAAACACTGGCTTATGTTTCACAAAACTGTTGAAATGTCAACAGTTTAGCATTCTGGAACCTGTGATCACATCCTTCCATGACATTGTATCTCAATCTTACCCTTTCTGTCTTTACCCCAATCCCCTCCCATTTAGCGATATTTGAACTGATTCCCTGGCGATCTCTCTCTGGCAGTGATGTTCATATCCACAGCACCCCTTATCGTGGCACAGTGTAGGTATGGAGTTGAAAGTGGAATGGAGCTGCACATTTTATCACTTCCAGCATGGACTGCAAGTTTCCCCACACTGGGCAGGGATCTAACATAGTGTTCTGAGAAATGTACTGGGTAGTGGACACAGTTTCACACCCTGGCCACATATCTCATCTGGGTTTATAGATGAGTGCACTGCTGGGGTCTTCACAGTATTCCACTATGGAACGATTGCAAGGTGGTGTTTAGCAGGACATTCGTCTAGTATGCAAAGTGTTCCATGCTCAACAGATGTCTCCTCTGGGTGTATGGTGTCTGGGCTGCTTCTGTGAGGTGGATTGAGAATGTGATAGACTAATCATGTCAGTTGATACGGCAATGCCTTTATTTTTGTTCCCATTCACGTGATTGGACACTCCAAATTCTGAATCGTCTGGCTAGTCACGTTGTTCAGTCTATCTCCATAGTTCGGCAACTTGTTGCCCCATGAGTAATTGTGTCCAGTTTTAATGTGAATAACTGTTCTGTTATTTCCCTGGCCTTTGGCCTTGCTCATCTTGGAGAATCGGGATTCACCGTGTTAAACCTCAGTAAGGTCACTCCTCAAACTCAACAGCCCAGGGAATATAGCCCCTGCCATTCATTCTGTCCGTGTAGTTCAACAACACCCGCCCCGCCCCCCCAACACCGTGAACATACTTGTAAATTATGTCTGCACCATTTCAAATATGACAACATCTTTTGAACAGCAGTGAAAACGCAGTTAAAGGCAGCATTACAGAAGTGGCTGAAACTAGTGTGTAGGTGAATGTGAGTGTTGCAGATGCTGGAGATTATAGTCGAGAGTGTGGCGCTGGAAAAGCACAGCAGGTCAGACAGCATTCGAGGAGCAGGAGAACCGATGTTTCAAGCCAAAGCCCGATTCCTGATGAAGATATTTTGCCCGAAACGTCGAATTTTCTTGCTCCTCGGATGCCACCTGACCTGCTGTGCTTTTCCATCACCGCACTCTCAACTCTGATCTCCAGCATCTGCAATCCTTACTTTCTCACTTGAGTTAATGTATCCAGAAATTTCCCCACCAGGCATCTTATGCAGCTGGTCTGCTATTTTATCGCTGTATCTTTGATAAACAGAGTTTAACACATACAGCCCTGCAGTGTTCTGGCAATACTCCCACATACAAGGAAAACATTTATTTAAAAATAAAAGATTTATTGTCCATCCATCAGTAACCCTCATCCATTCCATTCAGACTGAATAAATATTCCTCTTTATTGTGATATGAAATGTTATGTAACACATGGGTTAACTGAGCCTGTTGGTTTAATGACTGTGATTAATGTCAGTCTCTATGTTTTGCAATTATCTCAGTGAAAGACTTCCATCTTCCAATGGCAAGTGGGCTCCATTCAATGTGTTATGCCATAGTATGAGTGGGAACATCACCGACAGCACTACCAGGGATCAGCAGTTCCAGAGAGAGGTGGAGGAGAGATCATAATCTGAGAATATTTGACTGAAATGTTCCAAAACTGAATAGAATCTGAGAGCATTAGACCGGAATGTTCTGACAATCGATCAGAATCTGAGGAGGATAGACTGGAATGTTACAACAATGGCCATTATGTCTGGTCCCTTTCCACATATTATGATGGTTGCCATTATATTCAGGGATCTATTATCCTCTTCACATTATTAAATATTTTTATTATCCTCTCCTGTCTATCGTTGGTGTCACTGGTAAGTCTCACCGTCCAGATATTTTTTCTATAAACCAGTTACTGTATTACTGTACTTGCATATCGTTTTCACTTCTTGCCACTATTATTGTTCATATTTAGACTCTGAATATAGATATTCATTCTGCAGACCACTACTAACTGCACCAAGGAAGATGTAGGTGGTGTTTGACACAGATGAAATACAAGTTTGGTGATCCCTTTGGCCATGGGTTGATTCCTGACACCATGCCCTGACCATTCTTAACTTTAACTACTCTCGGCTCCAGAATGTACTTCACTGGCTTAACCAATGTGCTGTTTAATCTTGAGCTGTGAAATATAGACTTCATGATGACAATAATCTGCTGCTGACACTGTCCGGTTGAAACCTGCAGAAACAAATCTGATTCGAACTCACACCAAAATCCCATCCATCTGCCATTCCTGTGTATGCTGATCTGTATCGCTATTGTATCTAGCAAGGCCTTTTTAAAAATTTCTTAAGCACTTTCACTCATCTGTCCATGAAACTTCCCTCAGTCTCTCTATGTTAATTATCCAAATCCCTGACAGTTGTTCATTTTAAACCTGGTTTGCAATGAGTTTTCGCATTCATTCAACACACACACACACACACACACACACACTCCCTTATACTAGTCCAATGTAGTTAGAAATCCTCCCCTTATTGATAGCAATGTTTTGTATGCATCATTCGCATATGATATTTAAGTTTTGTAATACTCCCCATGTTGAGCAGATAGTGCAGGTTACTGAGCAATACACTAACATGGCCCGCACAGCGCTCTATGCTGGGCTGTCATCTTGTCCCAGTGTATGTTGTTTGTGGTGTTCTGTGAAGCAGATTCAGAATTTGATGTAACAAACCATTTCAACTGATCTGACAATGCCTTAATTCAATGTTCTCAAATTTGCAATTTTTCTCTCGAAGGGTTCATTCCTCCAGTTCGTTCCACTGCCCTGGTTTTTTCTCCATATTTCCACAACATGTTCACACTTAACTAACTCTCTGTTTCTGTCTTTAATGTGAAGCTCTCTGTCTTTCTATACCTTCCATGGCCGTGATTTTTGGTTCCATGCAGCATCTCGTGCTGGCATTGTGGACATCAGAAAAAATGAAATGGCTTCTGTCAAGCTGTTTTTCACTTCCCAGTGTGTCTCATATGGTTCTCCTTGAACAGGGGTGTGTGTGCTGAGCTGTTGTCCACTTCCCGGTGTGTCCCATGTGCAGGTCCATGGACGGGGTGTGTGTGTCAGATTGTTATTCACGTCTCGTTGTGGCCCATGTGATGCTCCATGGACAGGGGTGTATGAGTTGGGCTGTTGTTCACTTCCTGATGTATCCAATGTGGTGCTCCATGTTGGACAGTGGGTTTCAGCAGCTTTGACTCATGTTTTTGAAACTTGGTCTGTACCTGTCCAATTAACGCCTGTGTTTGTCCATCTCAGCTGTTGGCATGGTCTTTAAGACGAGGAAGCCCCTTGAGCATTATTGTAAAGGACCGGGTATCCAAAATCTCTGACGATGCTCTCAGTGGAATGAAAGTTATTTTCTCATTTTCTTTAAAGACAGATCTTAAAGACCGAACTGCCTGCTGACTCAAGGAAATAACTTCGGAGGCTTTTAGGTTTTTATTTACATAAACAGTGGTAACATTGGCCAGCACGCACAGACCAGGCTTTCCAGTCTTTATGAGCTCTGGCTGTCAACAGATGCTTGGGGTCAGAGAAGGGGTGGATGTTTCATTAAATTGTCCCTAGCTGCTATTGTCTCTGAACTCTGACTTGATGCTGTTTCATCCTCGATTGGAGAACTGCACGCAAGACTGATTGGCCTTGGATGTCTCTTTTTGCCAAGGAATGAGTTTATGGGACGTTAGTACATTGGAACAGTTGACTAGTCGAAAGTACTGTATGTATTATTCTCTGAAGTTGCTAGCAGTTAAGTTATTCTAAATTCCTCTTCTTTTTATTTGGATTTATATTAGAGTGTTTAAATAAATCGTGTTTTGCTTAAAGTTGAGTAGTTTGATCAGCCACATCACTTCTGGAACACCCACTTCATATCGACCTTTACTTTAAGACAGGGTTGGTGTACAAGCTACCACCTTAAAATATTTTACGGCATCTGGTCTGGTCCATAGCATGCTTGGGACTCTTGTCCAGTTCGAAATCCACAATTCCAAATGGGATTCAGGATTTGAATCCCTACAGCGTGGAAGCAGCCCATTTCGCTCAACAAGTTTACACGAACCCACCGAATAGTAAACGGCCCAGACCTATTCCACTATCTTATTACTCCATATTTACCCCTGACTAATGCAACTAACCTACTCATCCATGAACAGTAAGGCCAATCTAACATGGCCAATTCGCCTAACCTGCAAATCTTTGGGCTGTGGGAGGAAAATGGAGCACCTGGAAGAAATCCACGAGGGAACGGGAAGAATGTGCACAGGGAGATTGTTGGGCTCAAAGGTGGCGTCTGGTAATTGTTAGTGCCTTTTGTTCCGAGTGTTGAATTTGGTTGGTTTGACCAGTGCTTTGTGTAGTCATGGATCTTTCTGTTTCTAAGAGTTCTCTGGGTGTGGGAGAAGTGAGGTTCGAATTTTACAAAAGGTGACCAAGGCAAAGCTGTTAGAATTGGCAGACAATCTGGAGTTCCATTTGAGAGAAACGGAGAGATAATTACAGCCATAGCTTGGCATTTCAATTTTTGTAGAAACACCATCAAAGTTTTTGGAAATGGCTCGAATTGAATTGCAGATGAGACAGCTTGAACAGAAAAAGGAATTGAAAGAAAAGGAGAGGAAGAAGAAAGACAAAAAAAGAAAGAAGAAAAGCAGAAAGCGAGAGAGTTTCAACTTCAAACGTTAGCATTTTGAGACGACAGTCAACTTAGCTGTGTGGAGATGAAGGTAGATGGTAGACTGGATGAGGAGGATAGTGAGGTTGAGCAACCCCATGGGAGCCAAAGGCCTAATGTGTATCAGTTTCAATATCGACCTTGTCAACATTGTCGACATTTGATGAGAAGGATGTAGAATTCTTTTTAATTTCATTTGAGAAAGTGGCTACACGAATGCAGTGGCCAGTGACTATGTGGATTTAGTTGATCCAAACAAAGCTGGTAGTTATAAGGAGTGAGGTATTTGCATCCCTATCGGAGGAGGTATCTGGAGAGTATGAAGATCTGAAGAAAGTCATCTGAAGTGCATATGAGCTTGTGCCAGAAGCCTACACATAGTGTTTCAGGAATCTAAAATAGCGTCTCTGGTTAAATGTACATTGAGTTTGAAAGAATCAAACAAAGTAATTTTGAAAGGGTAAGGGTATAAAAAGCAGAGCAAATCTATGGCACTCTTAAAGAGATTCTTACTTGGGAGGAGTTCAAATGTTCACTTGCTGAAGTCGTGAGAAATCGTGTGGAAGAGCAGAGAGTTAAAATGGCAAGATTAGAAGCTGAAATGGCTGATGATGATAAGTTGATCCATAAATCAAAGTTTGGCTTCTGTGAGGGATTGAGAAGAATTTGCGAGATCTTCTTAAAACATATACCTATGAGGGTAAGGTTTACTGGCATAGGCCAGGAGTAGCAGGTAAAGGGGTTACAGCATTAAGAGGTACAGAGGCATGTAAATCTTTGAAGTTAAGACATGAGGAGACATGTTATTGACAACGACTATTGGAGAGATGAGATTTGCTCCATTATGTAATGTGTGTTTGGCGTATCCGGTGAAACCATCAACAGAAATATTTCATAATTATGAGGGAGGACTTGAGTTTGGTGTTGCCGTTACAACATTTCAGCATTTAACTTGCCAACAACATGACTGAGCCAAATCTATATACTGATCATAATATCTATAAGTTTTTGGAGAAATTTGGAGAGACACGGTTGCCCAGTGGTTAGCACGGCTGCTGCATAGCCCTCGATTTGATTCTAGCCTTAGGCGACTGTGTGGAGTTTGCACATTCTCCCCGTGGCTGTGTGGGTTTCCTCCCTCAATCCAAATATGCGCAGATTAGGTAAATTCAACATGTCAATTTTTTCATCGTGATCAGTCAATGAGCCAGAGGGAAATGGGTTTGGGTGGGTTACTCTTCAGACGATTAATGTAGACAGGTTGGGCCGAAGGTAAAAACAATGACTGCAGATGATGGAAACCAGATTCTGGATTAGTGGTGCTGGAAGAGCACAGCAGTTCAGGCATCATCCAAGTAGCTTCGAAATCAACGTTTCGGGCAAAATCCCTTCATCAGGAAGGGCCTGTTTCCACACTGTAGGTAACCTCATCTAATCAAATGCTTCCAGTCTGTTCAGAAGAGGTTTCTATTGTTAGCATTCAATTTGGAAGTTATACAGGTGAGAGGACGAGAAACTCTGCTTGCTACCAAGTTGTCGAGACTTGGATGACAAAAGACGGAGGAGTTCTGTGGCCGGAGTAAACTGACTGAAATAGAATTGTGCTGTGAATGTTTGCATGCTTAGTGTCAATACAATATGCATGTATTGTAGGCTACTAATAGAGTAAGAATAACTCTATGGACCAGACGAGACCCTTGCAAAATACTTTAAGAAAGTTCCTTCAACCCCAACCTTTCCTTATTTTAACTGTAGATATGAAGTGTGAATCAAAATATAATCTATTCAAACGCTTTAGTTAAAATACAATCAAAGAAAAGAACAATTAGTATATTCGCCAAGTTTAAGTGTATTTAAGTCGTCATTGGACAGGCATATGGAAGTACATGGAATGTAGGTGAGATTGGCTTCAGATTAGTGTGACAGGGCGGCGCAACATCGAGGGGCGAAGGGCCTATACTGCGCTGTAATGTTCTATGTTATGTTAATAAGGGGCTTAAATGAAGCTATCGTTGTATATTGATGGTTCATTTTATAAAAGGGAGAAGTTTAACGATACTGTCACTTTAAAAAGATTACTATTTCTTGGACTTTGTTGAAGAGAGGTCTTAAAGGCAGAGAGGCCGAACTGCCACCTGAAAACAGCTGAAGTAAATAACTGAGGAAGCCTTTAGGTTCTCTTAAAACAGTGGGGACAGTGGAAGGGCAGTGGCCAGCTCTCCCAGACCATGTTTATTCGGTTTGTTTTTAGCTGCAGCATTCAGAAGCTGCTCGGGGTGCCAGAAGGGTTGGAAGCTTCAATACACGATGCGGAGTTGCTATTCTCTTTGAGATCTCTTCTAATATTGTATCTTTCTGGATTGGAAAACTGCACGTAAGAATTTGTATTTGAGTTTTCCTTTGTGCCAAGCGGTGTGTACAAGAACGTACGGCATCTATTGCTCATGTAAGATTTCCAACATATAAGTTACTCCAAATTGTTCTTTTATCTGATTGCATTTTAACAAAAGCGTTTGAGTAGATTATATTTTGCTTCAAAATTCATATCTACGGTTAAAATAAGGAAAGGTTGGGGTTGCAGGAACTTTCGTAAAATATTTTACAGGACTCTAGTCTCATTCAATAGCTCTCGTAGCTGAAGGCTATATGACTATCTCCTGTTATTGAAAATTTAGTGGAGCTGCTAGGGATGGTTTGCTGGAGGTTGTGCTGTGAGCTACATCAGACTTTCAGGGAGACCTGAGGATTTGGTGACCCAACTCTGGATGGAGCATGGGGACTGTAGTTACAGCATCTGGGTCTGTAACATGAACAACAAATGGAGCAGAGGCTGCAGAGAGGGCAAGATCTGAAACTATGGAGTGAGTGTGTGTCGGGAAAGGGATCTGCTCTCTCACCCTGGGTTTTCCAAGACCAGCTTCCCAAGCTAAAATTAACCCAGGAGCAGAGTGTGAGGAGATCCTGATGAAACAAGGAGCTGGTCACACAGCAGTGTCACGTCCTAAAACATGACCTGCAGCTTCACACCAGGAGGAGGACGGTGCTGCCAATGGCTGTTAGGGTCACTGTTTCAAGGTAAAAACAGTGACTGCAGATGCTGAATACCAAATACTGGATTAGTGGTGCTGGAAGAGCACAGCAGTTCAGGCAGCATCCAACGAGCAGCGAAATCGACGTTTCGGGCAAAAGCCCTTCATCAGGAATAAAGGCAGTGAGCCTGAAGTTTGGAGAGATAAGTTAGAGGAGGGTGGGGGTGGGGAGAGAGTAGCATAGAGTACAATGGGTGAGTGGGGGAGGTGATGAAGGTGATAGGTCAAGGAGGAGAGGGTGGAGTGGATAGGTGGAAAAGAAGATAGGCAGGTCGGACATGTCCGGACAAATCAAGGAGACAGTTCCTGAGCTGAAAGTTTGAAACTAGGATGAGGTGGGGGAAGGGGAAATGATGAAGCTGTAAAAGTCCACATTGATGCCCTGGGGTTGAAGTGTTCAGAGGCGGAAGATGAGGCGTTCTTCCTCCAGGCGTCTGGTGGTGAGGGAGCGGCGGTGAAGGAGGCCCAGACCTCCATGTCCTCGGCAGAGTAGGAGGGGGAGTTGAAATGTTGGGCCATGGGATGGTGTGGTTGATTGGTGCGGGTGTCTCGGAAATGTTCCCTAAAGCGCTCTGCTAGGAGGCGCCCAGTCTCCCCAATGTAGAGGAGACCACATCGGGAGCAACGGATACAATAAATGATTTTGGTGGATGTGCAGGTGAACCTTTGATGGATGTGGAAGGCTCCGAGACACCCGCACCAATCAACCAAACCGCCCCGTGGCCCAACGTCGATTTCGCTGCTCGTTGGATGCTGCCTGAACTGCCAGGGTCACTGTTTCAGTCCACTTCTATGATCTAGAACTTTCCAGGCAGGACGGGGTGACATATCCGTCATTTCCCAGTGTGTTGACATCAATGCCAGCATTCAGAGACGGTGGATATATATGGTGGATCAGGTGAATTCAATGTTTTCTCCCTCAGCAGGGAACTGCCGAGTGTATCCTTGTTTTCCCAGTAATGCGGGATTCCCAATGATGTGCATGGCTCTGTGGGTCCCCACGTCACTGAGGAAATGGAGGGGAACTGAAGGACATTTCACTCCATTAATGTTACAGTGCGCCCATGCACAGTACATAGTGTTGGTGAATACCCACTGTCCTGGCAGCAACCACAGCCTCTTCATTCAGAAGCACTCAGACCATTCCTTCATCATCGGTCTCCATGTGGAAAGAAATGAATGTATCTTAAAGGCTGTCCCCTTGCTACACGTTTCAAAATATGTCCCCACTGCCAATCAACAACATCAACATATCCAGTAGGTACTGAGAGTAATGGGACAATGGGAATATCACGGAGCAAACCACCAGAGAGTTGGAGAAAAACCTCCCATGTCTAAAATGGTCAGTGAACTCCCCAATACACAGTATTAATAAGCCCTGTAATCTTTCTCCATTTCAGTAACATACTCCCTTCCATTCTTCCTGTAAATGTAATGACAGGTCTTATCATGTTATATTCCATCTGCCTCTCTTGATAATTTAATGTCTTGCTTATCACAGAGTCATCACCAAATGTAGTTACAGTGCATCTGTTCCATACTCCTGATCATTGATATAGATTACAAATAGTTGAGGATCCTGCACTGGTCGCTGTGTGACTCCACTGGAGACGTTCTGTCTAACTGATAAAGACTGTCTAATTGGTTAACTGATCCAGGGTGCCTGCTTCCCATTTGATAACCAGTACTCCCCCATTCCTGTATAACACATTTGAAGGGCTGAATAAGAACAAGGAACATCAATCAGTAATTCAGCCTGCTCCAACTCTGAATACAATCATAGCTGATGTCATTGTTCCACATTCCTGCCGATCTCCATCCTGAAACTCAGGTCTGTTGTTGTAGATTGCTGCACATGAAAAAATGTCCACTCCACATCTACACTGTCAATTACTTTTAGCATTTTACAGACCTCAATTAGATCTTCTTTCACTATTATAAACTTGAGATTATAGACTCGAACTGCTCAATCTCTCTTCATAAGACAAATCCCTCATCTCTGGAATCAATCTAATGAAACTCTTCTGAATTACCTCCAATGCAAATGCATCCTTCCGCAAGTCAGGCACCTAAACTGTACTCCAGTTTCAGCCTCGCGAACGCCTTGCATAGCTACAGCAACATACCCTACATTTCTACTCTATCCTTTTACAAATAAAACTGAAACGACGCTTAACGTTCCCATTACTTGCTGCAGCTGCATGCAGGTTTTCTGCGATATGGACGTGAACACATTGACCCCTCCGCACCTGTGCACTTTGAAGTGTCTCTTCATTTAGATAATAATTTGCCTTTCTATTTCGCTGGCCAAATTGAATAATCTCATAGTTATCCACTTTAATTTTCATTGCCAAATGTTAACCCATTCTCCCAACCTATCCACATTGATTTTTTAACATTTTACATCTTCATTCAGAAGTAATTTCTCACCAATGTTAGTGTCATCTGAAAAATTGGTTATAGTATTTTCTATTCTGTCAACCGAGTAAAAATATTGATGACAAATAGTTAAAGCATGAATGCTGAAATCTGTGGCACCCCACAAGGTACATTTGTCAAAAGAAAATGACACGTTTATTCCATCTGACTGCATTTTGTTGGTTCACCAATCCTCCATCCAAGTTAATAAATTACTCCTAAACCCATGTTGTTTGCTCTTACTGCTTACTCTTTGGAGAAGCGACATATTCAATGACTTCTGGAAGACCAGATATATTCCATCTCCAGGATGCCCACTATTCACCTTGTTCGTGACATCTTTAAATAACTCAAGCAAACAATTCAAACAGGTTTTAGCCTTCGTAAAACCATATTGACTCTGATGGATTGTGCTTTAACTTTGCAAATGTCCTGAACTATGGATTATAACAATTTTCCTTAAATTGCTATAGTTTATCGGTACACTTCAGTCCCAAACGTATACAATTATTATAAGTTCTTCCCTTTCGAAAACCTTCACGTTTTCTTTGAATTCCTGTTTAATAGACACAAGGCTTTAAGAGATCTGCTCCAATGCTGAGTAAGAGCCATGTGTGGCTGAATAGACTCTTCATCCTGCTGGTGTACAAACTCGATGGGCTGACGTTCTTTCTGGTGTTCTCATGTTGTCGTCTCCAAGGCCAGTATGACCTCGTCCTGTTGATGTGTTAGAGGGTTAGGGGATTATGGAATCTTCCTGTTGCTGTGTAACAGCTCGGGGAGCTGATGGGTCTTCTTATATTCCTCCATAATAGGCTAGAGAAACTGAACAGTCTCCTCATGCATCCCTAGGATAGGACATAGGGAGTGATTAGTATTCTCCTATTCCCTTACAACTGACACGTGTCTGAATTACCTCCACCTTTCTCATAATAATGTCTCATATATATTGTATCCTTATCCAATTCAGGCGCAGTGGGGCTGAATGGTCTCCTGTTATCCCAGCGTAAACAATCGCGAGTCACTGTGTGGCCTCTTCCATCTCCTGTGTAACAGAATTGACAGGGCTGAATGGACTGATCTTGTTGCTGTGTAATAGGATACTAGTCCGTTATGGTCTGCTCTGGGTCCAGTGTTTTAGGCTCGATGGGCCGATTGGCCTCCTCCTGTAACTGTATATCAGGCTCCAGGGTCTGAATAGCCTTCTCCTGTTCTGGTGTAACAGCGTTGAAGATCTGAATATCCTTCTGTTGTCTCGGCGTAAGAGGCTGGAGAATGGTTTGGATTTCTCCATTATGTGTGTATTTGGCTTCTGTTGCTGACTCCTTCTGGACATCTATGTTGAAATAAGATCATCTTTCATTCATGTAAAGTCCAATATATATTGGATCAATCTGACCATCCTTTCCTTACAAACTAACCGCTTCATGACACAAATCAGTCGAGGGAAGCATCTCTGTGTTGCTTCCAATGTAACAATATATTTTCCTCAGTGAGCAGATTAAATCTGTACACATTACTGCAGATGTGATCTCACTAAGATCCTTTGCAGCAGCAGCAACGCTTCAACAGACTGCTGCAAGGTTCCCAACCAGGTTAGAATAGTCCCAGCTGCCTGGGGGAATACACAGCATTGTTGAAACATCATTGTCCTTCTCTACTCGACCAACTTAACGAGAGATCTGGAGAAAATCTCACAATAAAGCTTGAGAAGAGCATGAATGATGTGGCAAGATGATCTCTCCCATTCATCTCCCAGAACCCACTTCACTGAGATTTCACTGAATCATATAAAGTGGAGCTGAGAAACAGCAATGAGAAGCAAACATTGATGGGAATTATCTGTCAAAGTGAAAGCTGCAATACAAATGTTGGGCGCGTTATAAAACAGGTAATGGGACATACACTTTTGTGGGTACTACAGCAATAACGTACTGTTTAAATTATATCTAAACTGTGTTAACCCAACTGAAGTCTAATGCCGGGAAAAATGGATTTCATTAGCACGTGTGAGATGGCTTGCATTGACATTATTTCGGGCACCGAGCACGAGATCAGGTTATTTAGGAATTTCGTCTTGGATGATCAGAAGAGATAACTGAAAACTTTTCTGTAAAGGTACTTTTCGGAACAGTGACCTCAACATTTTATTTGAGATTAGATTCCCTACAGTATGGAAACAGGCCCTTCGGACTAAAAAGTCCACATCAACCCTCCAAAGAGTAACCCACCCAGACCGGTTCCCCTCTGATTAATTCACATACCTCGATGGGCAGTTTAATATGGCCAACTCACTTTACTTGCACATCTTGTGGGAGGAAACCAGAGCACCCGGATAGAACCCCCGCAGACACGGGGAGAATGTGCAAACTCCACACAGACAATCGCCCAGGCTGGAATCAAATAGCGGTCCCTGTTGTTGTGAGGCAGCAGTGCTCGACAATGAACCATGGTGTTGCCTCTACTGGTTATCCGATGTTTGAGTACTTAACAGTTTTTGTTTTATTTGAAGAAACCGTTATGAATCTGAGTCATGCGAGCCATGAAGGTGTGAGGAGAAAGTGGAGACTGCAGATACTGGAGATAAGAGTCGAAGAGTGTGGTGCTGGAAAAGCACAGCCCGTCAGCCAGCATATTAGTAGCATGAGAATCGACATTTCTGGCATAAGCCCTTCATCAGGAATGAGGCTTGTGGGCTAAGGGGGCTGAGAGGTGAATGTGAAGGGGGTGTGCCGGGCGGACGTAGCCTGGAATGCGACAGGTAAATGAAGGAGTGGTTGAAAATGAAAGGTGATGAAGGGAGACTGAACGCCTCATCCATTCAACCCGATGTGGTCTCCTCAACATTGGCGAGACAGGACGTCAACTTGTGGATCATTTCAGAGACCATCTCTGGTACAGCCACACTGACCAAGTTCACCACCTTGTGGCTGAACACTTTAACTCATCCACCCACGCCACCAAGGACATGCATATCCTGGGCCTCCTCCTTCGCCAAACCTTAACCTCCTGAAGCATGGAGGAAGAATGCCTCATCGTCTGCCATGGAACCCTCCAACAACAGGGGATCAATGTGGATTTGACCAGTTTTCCCATCTCCCCATCTCCCAGCTTATCCCAGTCCAAACTCCAGATGGGATGTAACCCTGATAAGTATGAGGTGATGCACTTCGGAAGAAGGAAGCAGACAGGGAGGACTCAATGAATGGCAGCACACTAGGAAGCTCAGAGCTTGCTTCTCCACACATCCGTGAATATGACTGAATAGGGGAATAGATTAGTTAAGCAGTGGACATTGGGTGTAGCATTTATTAATTGGGGCGTAGATTATAAGAGCTGTACAGGGCTTTGGTTAGGCCAATATGGAGTACTCTCCGTAAATCTGGGAGCCACATTACAGGAAGGACGTGTTTGTACTGGAGAGGGTGCAAAGGAGATTCACCAGGATGTTCCCTGGGGTAGATCATATCAGCTATGGAGAGAGGCTGGATAAGCTCGGGTTGTTTAGTGTGGACCAGAGAAAGCTGAGGAGGATGTGATTCAGAAGGGTAAGATTAAGAGGAGCTTGGAGAGGGGAGATGGACAGCAGCTGTTCATTTTAGTCAGAGGGTCAAGAACAAGGGAACACACTTTTAAAGTGAAGGGTTTGAGGTTTAGAGAGTATTTGATGATAGTTTTTTTTTCACCCAGAGGGTGTTGGGGACTGGGATGTACTTCCTGAGAAGGGAATTATCACGGGTAAGCTCACAACCATTAAAAAGTACTTGGACGAGCAATTGGAAGTGTCATAACATTACAGGCGTTGGGCCTGGTGTAGGAAAGTGGAACTAATATAGATCGTGCTGTATTTCTGTTGGCACAGAGTCTATGCTCCTGTGAGTGCTTGGTGTGGATGGTCAATCATTGAGCAGCTTAAGGCAGGAATTGATGGGTTTCTGAAGAGTATTTTCACAAGGGTTATAAGAGTGAACTGTCATAGCTTGTCAAATTATGTAAGTTTGAGAAATATGAGAAAACACGTGCAAACTTCCTTACAGTTTGAGACCAGAGAATAGAGAATGGGGAACACGGAAATGGCAGAATTATGAAGCCACTACTTCAGTTCTGTCATCACAGAACTTTCTAATAATTCTAGGAAAATCAAGTCTGATGTGAGAAAATGATAGCGTGCATGGAACATAGAACATAGTAAGTAAATGGTTGAGGAGAAATTATTGGGAATGGAAGTAATGTTCATAGATAATACTAAAATAGATTGATGAAATGGGAATTATGTTTGAGAAACAGAACGAGAGACAACTGAAACAGAAGCAATGAATGTCAAACATTTGGATTTTTAGAAAACTTTTGGAAAAGCTCCAAGCCCGGTTTGGAAAATCAAATCTGAGTGGATTAGGGCGAATATATGGCCATGTTTGTAGAACGGGTCAGCTGGTATGAAACAGTGAATATAACTAAACAGACTCATGCAACAGCCTGACCTTGTCTGTAAGCTATGATTCTGTGAGAATGACTATGTCACAGACACGCCATCACTTTCCCCGGATAACTCCTGTCTCACCAGCAGGACGGACAAAGCAGATGTGGTGGCGCAGTGGATATAGTTGGAAGGGAATTGCTCTGGGAGTCCTCAACAGTGACTCAGAATCCCATGAAGTCTCATGGCGTTAGTTTGCCCATTGGAAATGAAACCTGCTGATTACCATGTACCAGTCTCTCAACTGATGAATCAGTACTCCTCCAGGCTGAACAACACTTAGATGAATCACTGAGGGTAGCAAGGTCGCAAGAGGTACTCTGGGAGAAGGATTTCAATGTCCAACTCCAAGAGTAGCTCAGCTGCAGGATTACTGATCGAGCTGACAGGGTCCTAAAGGATATAACTTCTAGACTGGGTCTGCGGCAGATGGTGAAGGAACCAACAAGAGGGAAAAACCATACTTGACCTCATCCTTAATAACATGCCAGTTGCAGAAGTATCTGCCCACGGCAGTATCGGTAAGAGTGACCACTGCATTGTCATTGTGGAAACAAAGTCACACCTGCACATTGAGAATAACCTCCACTTTTTTGGGTGGTACTATCACAGTGCTAAATAGGACAGACTTCCAATAGATCTAGCAGCTCAAGTCTGAGTGTCCATAAGGTTTTGTGGGTCAACAATAGCAGCAGAATTGTACTCCCACACAACTTTATGGCTTGGCATATCCTCCTCGCAACAATTGACATCAAGCCAGAGGATCAACCTTGGTTCAATGGAGTGTGCAGGATAGCAGGAGCAGCACCAGGTATACCTGAAAATGTGGTGTCAGCCTGGTGAAGCCACCAAACAGGACTACTTGTGTGCCAAACAGCATAAGCAGTAAGTGATACATAGCGCTAAGTGATCCCACAAGTAAAGGATCAGATTAAGCTCTGCAGTCATTCCACATCTCGTCGGGAAACGTTGGGGACAATTAAACAATTCACTGGAGGAAGAGATTCCACAAATAACCCCATCCTTAATTATGGAAGAGCACAGCACTTCAGTGTACAAGATAAGGCTGGTGCATTCGCAATAATCTTCAGTCAGAAGTTCTGAGTGGATGATCCATCTCAGTCCCCTCCAGTGGTCCGCAGTGATTCAGTCCACGCAATATCCAGAAACAGTTGGAGACACTGGATACTCCAAAGGGGACACATGCTGACAACATTCTGGCAATAGTACTGAAAACCTGTGCTCCAGAACTTGTCACTGCCCAAGCCAAGCTGTTCCAATGCAGTTACAACAATGACATTTACCGGATGACATGGAAAGTTACCAAGTATTTCGTGTACATAAAATCAGAACACATGTAATCCAGCCAATTACCACCCCATCAGTCTACTCTCGATCGTCAGTAAAGTGATGGTAGGTATCAGTGCTTTCAAGTAGCATCTGCTCAGCAATAACCTGGTCAATGACGCGCAGTTTGGGTTCCACCAGGGCCACTCAGCTCCTGACCTCATTACCTTGGTTCAAACATGGACAAAAGAGCTGAATTCCAGAGACGTGGTAAGAGAGACAGCCCTTTAAAACAAGGCTGCCTTCGACCAAGTGTGGTATCAAGGGGCGTAAACAAAACTGGAATAAATGGGTATCAGGGGCAAACACCCCGCTGGTTAGAATCATACTTGATACGTAGAAAGATGGTCATGATTGATAAAGGTCAGGCAACTCAGCTCCAGGACAAGTATGTAGGAGTTCCATGGGCAGTATACTAGGTCCAGACATCTTCAGAGCTGCTTCATCTATGACGTTCCCTCTATTATAATGTTAGAAGTGAGGATATTCGCCAATGATTGCACAATGTTCAGCAACATTTGTGGCTCCAAAGATAGTGAAGCATTCCCTGTCCAAATGCGACAAGATCTGGACAGTATTCAGGCTGACATGTGGCAAGTAATTTTCACACAACACAAATACCAGACCGTGACCATCACAACGAAAATACAATCCAACCACTGCTTCTTGGCATTCAATTGTGGTAGCATCACTGAATCCCCCATTATCAAAATCCTGGGGGGGTGTAATCATTGCACAGAAACTCACTGGACTCGGCATGTAAACACGGTAACTACAAGAGCAGGTCAGAAACTAGGAATACTGCGGCCAGTAACTTACCTCCTGACTTCCAAAAGCCTGTCCATTATCCACAATGCATAGGTCAAAAGTGTGATCGAATACTCCCCATTTGCCCAGATGAGTGCAGCACCAACAACACTCAAGAAGCTTGATACCATCCAGGACAAAGCAGCCAGTTTGACTGTCACTTCAACCACAATGTTGCACAATCAACACTAAGCAGCAGCAGTGTGCACTATTGACAAGCTGCACTGAAAAGATACACCAAAGATTCTCAGACACCATCTTCCCAACGCACGACGGCAGCGGTTCAAGAAGGCAGCTCAGCACCCCCTTCTCAAGGGCAACTAGGGACAGGCATTAAATGCTGGTGACACCTAGATCCATAAAATATATAAATTGAAAGAAAAACATTTTTAACAGAGGATAGCTGCGGAGGTATCGCAGGGAGTGGTGCTTGGGGCCCAGCTGTTCACAATACCAATTAAACATTCCCGTTGAGGGAGTTAAATACAATATATCCCAGCCTGCTGACAGTGCTGAGGGATGTGGGATTGTAAATGGGTAAGAAGGTTGTAAAACGTCTCCAAGGTGACTGACACAAGTGGGATGAATGGGCACATATGTGGCAGATGGAGAGCAAACTGAGTAGAGGTGAAGCTGTATCATTTGGTGGGAACAATAGTTTGGCAACTTACCAATTGAAAAGGAATATGTTGAAACATATTGATCTAGAAAGGGAATTGTGCTCCCTTTTGTTGTTTCCTTCTGCGCAGCCCTTCGAGGCACATGCAGGGCAGGGAGTTCTGAATCCAGCAGTCAATACTGGAAATGGCATTGGCACGCTGAGCAGTATACACAGACCCACCACGTGGGTAGCTGTAAAATTGAAAAGGATCCCGTCTCCCTGTACATCAATCAGTGAAAGTAATATTGCAGGAAAACAAAGCAGGTCAGAAGATAAATAGTGTGTTGACCTGCATTTCAAGGGGATTTGAGTCCAGGAGTAAGGGTGTCTTACTGCAGCTGAACAAGGCCTTGGTGAGACCCTATCTCGAACATAGTGCAACATCGTATACTGTTTTGGTCTCCTTACCGAATAAAGGACAAACCTGACATTGAGATGAGCAGTGAAGGATAACCAGACTGATCTCTGGGATGACAGGCTTGTTGTGGGAGCAGAGTTTGGGGTTACTGGGCCAGTATTCCATGGGGTTTAGGAAAATATGTGGACATCTCAGTGGAATATGTAAAACTGTGACAGGGTGAGACAGATTGGAAGCAGGGATGATAATTCCCCTGGTTTGGACGCCTAAAACAAGGGGCCACAGTATTAGGTTAAGGCAGGTCACACTGCATTGAGATTAGAATAAATGTCTGCACGCAGAGACTGGGGAACCTTGGGAATTCTGTCCCAGATTAGGCTGTGGAAGCAAAGGCACTGAAAACAAAATGAGAATTTCGAGCTACTAAAAGAATGAAGAAGGCAAGTGTATGCTGTGGAGACATAGGAGAAGCCATCATTATAATGGCTGAGTTAGAAAACTCTATGGACCGAAGAAACTACAACAGTTCCTATTTTATATTTTTCCAAATGTTCATCACATTAAGGGCTGTGTACATTGTGTGGGATAAGTGCATTGAGGAGATTTTCTCTATGGAAGAGAATGTGGGAGGGCTCAATGTGTTGCATGACTTACTCCTTTCCCGATGCTTCTGTGTAGTCTGTAGGAAATCTCTGCAAGTGTTGCCACTAGCTCTCAGATGTTAGGAATGGGGTCTCTGCAGGGTCAACAGAACTGTCTTTCCCGTTCCTTTTCTGATACAGAAGCTGTGGCTGGGTGTTCTGATCGGTTTTATCCTTTAAGACCTCGGTGCAGTTTGATACAATTGAGTGTCTTGTTTGGCTGTTTCAGAGAGCATTGAAGAGTTTATCACGTGTCTATGCGTCTGGAGTCACTTTTAAGCCAGACAGGAAAGCACGGGAGATTTACTTTCTGAAAGTACATTGAGGAAGGCAAATGATGTTTACAATCGACATTGGCTTCAAGGTCACTGTTACTGACACCAGAATCTCCAACTCGAAACTTTATTAATTGGTTTTAACTTCCACCAGCTGCCAGTGCATTAGCCAGGTCTGGATTAGTCACATTTCCACAACAGCACTATTTCTACATGGGGACGTATCGGAAACTACACTGAGCTGGTTATTTCTTTGCTGCTTGACAGCTCTGTCAAAAAGAACTCCCACCAATTTGACTGTCTTGATGGGACTGAGGGGGTGGTAATTGGTCAGATTGTAATTATTCTCTTCTTCGTGGATTGGACATTGCTGAGTAATTTTCCACATTGCCAGGGAGATGTCAGAGTTGAAGCTGGAATGAAACAGCTTCCCCAGGGAGACGGCTTGTTGTGTTGCACATGTCTTCAGTCCTATTACAGGAATGGTGTCAGGGCCCATTATCTGTGTCGTATCTAATGTGTTCAGCTGTTTCTTCATGTCACGTACAGCAAATCGAATTGTTTGAAGTCTGGCATCTGTGATTCGCTGGGCATCAGGAGAAGGGTGGGGTGGGTCATAGACTCAACGCTTCTGGCTGAGGATGGTGGAGATACTCCACATTTGTCTTTTAAAATAATGTACAAGACTGTTCTATTATTTAGAATGCAGATATTTGTCGAAATCTCCTTCCAGTGAATTGCTTAATCATGCATCACTATTTATGACTAGATGTGGCAGGGCGACAGAGCTTCGATGTGATCCATACGTGTGAGGGCCATTTGGCCCGCTAGATCAAATGTTAGTTCTGCTCTTTAGAATGTAACCACTTAAGTGTGGTTGCTTTAATGGGTTATCATCAGGTTCAGGTTCCACAATGACAGTCCCCGGAACATTCTGTCCCCAACATTCTATAACAGCCATTCCCTGCTACTTCTGTCACCGACATTGTGTGTGTACGGCCGGACGCCAGTGAATTGAACAAACGATAAGCTCCCGAGGGAAGAGATCCCGTTCCAGGGAGAAGGAGACACTGTTCCGAAGGCCACTCAGGCATTTCTTCACCACACAGGATCGACCACAATTTAGACAAAAATACAGGAATTCCCAAACTCCATTTGTCTTCACGAAACTGGGAGAGAATCCTTCAAGACAGCAACGTTTCCACCATCCGTATTAGGAACTGGGAAGGAGTGACCTGTATCTGCTCTCGAGTGATCGAGTGTGTGGGAATGTTCTAGAAACCATCTGTCCTTATGGATGTGTCTCTCTGTGTTTTGGGAGGGAGGGTTTCTTGTGGTTTATGTCACATTTTTGTCAGTAATTCAGACCTTCCCATTTGTTATTCCAGCTCCAATTATTTTAATAAATCCGTTTAATTTAATAAACGGTCCCTTTGACTCCAGGTTGATGGATAATGGGTTTCTTTTTATCCTCACAGTTAACGTAGTGACCATCTACGTCCTGCTTTATAAAGATTGTGGATTGTCTCCATGTGTCAGACGTTACCTGGGGGCCATGGCAGCGGCGGATCTCCTGGTCATTATCCTCGACCTGATCCTGAGACACATTCCCATTGTTTTTCGGGAACAATTTTATTTCCTGGAGTACTACGTCCCCGTGTGTAATATCCACGCCGTCCTGCTTTATGCAGCCACTGACTGCTCTGTCTGGTTCACCGTCACTTTCACCTTTGATCGGTTTGTGGCCATTTGTTGCCAGAAGCTGAAAAGTAAATATTACAGCGAGAAAACGGCGGCTGTGGTTCTGGGAGCAGTGACTGTGCTGAGCTGTTTCAAGAACATTTCCTGGTATTTTATGCTCACGGCTCGGTATTGGCTGCAGAACGGCCCCTGGTTTTGTGAGTTAACACCCGCTGATGTATACTCCAGTGTCTGGGTCACAATCGAGTTCCTCCACCACATTCTAACCCCGAGTGTCCCATTTCTCCTGATTCTGCTGCTCAATGTTCTCACCGTCAGACACATTTTAGTGACCAGCAGAGCCCGCAGGAGACTCCGCGCTCACACCAATGGGGACGGTCAGACTGACACTGAAATGAGAAACCGAAAAAAATCCATCATTTTACTGTTTGTGATCTCGGCCAATTTCATCCTGTTATGGTCAACGTTAATGTTGTTTTCTATATGGTTGCGGATGTGGTTTATTGGGTATCAGTCTGTGTATCTCCATTTCTTTGTGCGGGAATTGGGCTTCATGCTGCAGCTCCTCAGTTGCTGCACAAACATCGCGATTTATGTCCTGACCCAGACTAAGTTCAGGCAGCAGCTGAAGAATGTGCTGAAATATCCCTTCACCCAAATCCATCCATCCATCAAATTCCCTCATTAATCAATCCATCCGGGATTTTCTCATTTCAGTCCAGTGTTTCAGCGATGGAGCAGCCTGTCGCTAAGGTAACAGACTGAGGGTAGCGCTGGTTTGTCCATCCTTATCTCACAGGGGGGTTACAGGGAAACATTTCAATGTTTCTCACAACTCAGGGGCCAGTGAGAAAAGGCATCATCCCACTGACTGTATCCATCACTTCCATTTGTAAACAATCAAAATGTTGATTAAAGCATGCTGAGCAGCAGAGTGACCGATGTTGTTGTGTGTCTTTGTGTTGGAGAAGCTAAGCTGGGGAGAGACAAACTCTGCCCCAAGTCCTGGTCCTCAGGGAAGGGGAAGGCAACACTGCAAATCCACAATTCAATGGCTGAGCTATTTCAGGTTTTGTATTATACAGTACATGCAATACACAATATACATTGTTGTATAGAGCGATTTGTCAATGCATGAACATTGGAGCTGATCTTTTTACACGTAAATATTACTGTGCATCGAACTGTCTCAGTTTATTTAGAAATCTTTTTTGTATGGGAAGTGTTTGTTTATAAATTCAAATATTATTGTGGATGGGAAGTGTTCATGTTTATGTTTAAATCTGTTTTGTTTTGGAGATGTTCATGCTTTTTCATAAATATTGTTGTGGTTTAGAATTGATATGAATTATCCCAGACCACAACAACTAGCTGAATCAAAACATTTGCCCACTTTATACCTTTTGCTCAATTTGATGGGCTCTGATAACATCAGCAACAGTACATTTGCCTTGTGTGTCAGAGAGAGTAGTTACATTTCACTTAATCTCTTCCTCAATCTCATTAAGAAGTGATTAATCAAAGAAACGACATGTTTTTACAGTTCAACCAAATAAAATAAAATTTTGTACAAAGTTAGAAAGATAGAATAATCTGGAGTGTATATGTCCATCCCTGTTTCGCTTCAGTGTTGTTTGGATTTGTTTGGACTGGGAACAGGAACTACAGTTTAGAAATAATTGAATGAAAAACACAATGGAATCTTTTTTTAAAATTTCACTGTAATTTCAGTGAAAACTCTGAAGTCTGCTCTAAACCCACCAGAGGGCAGACTATTGTAAACTTCCCATGGAGCAGTCAGACAGACTCACAGCAATGTGCTCTGACCCCACTAGAGGGCAGACTATTGTAAACTCCCCATGGGGCAGTCAGGCAGATTCTGGACTGAGATCAGAATAAAATTACATTAAATGTATGCTCTGAAGACAAGAAGCAGTATAAAGTTCCTAACATTTTACATCTTGGTAAAGCACACTGTAATGAGAAGGAGAAAAGAGCCATTATGTAGCAATCCAAACCAAACAGCTTTTGGATAGAATTGCAGATTTTAAAGAGGATATCTTCAACTGGATATTAATGTAATGCAGCATTTTTGTTCAGGAGCATCCAAATGCGACAGGACCGATGCTTAAAGCCAGAAAAGGAAAGGGACTGTGTTCATCCGGAGAAGATGTACTCTCATTTCGATCAAACTCAAACTCAGCAGAGTTCTCTGGTTCATGCTTTTTGCACCAGTCTGTGCAAACACCTTGTGTAAACATGTGGAATCAACTTGTGTTCATTTGGGCAAAACTGTTGTATCAATCTGCACAAAACTCTTGTCTTAATTTATGCAATAAGCCTGTGCTCAGCCAGGCCGAAATGTTGGATGAATTTGTCCAAAGAATGTGTGTTAACTTGTAAAAAAATCTGGTGTCAGTTTGATGTGGAAACTTGTGTGGTTTTGTGTTGCGTGTGTCTGGGGTTGTTTAGGATTTGAACCGGCAGCTTCGGTGCCTGTGTCTGTGTGTGTATTCCCAGGCTGGGCTGAATGGGTGGTTTCGGGGGGGGGCGGTGGTGAGTGATCAGATACAGGAACAGACTGGGTCAGCCCTGGTCTAACCCATTAACCTGCTGTTTACTCCCAGACGCCACTGCAATCTCACAAAAATTGTAGTTGGTGTGTTCCATACCTCGGGGAGGTGGGTTCCAGGTAATGGAGCTGGGAGCTGACTGGATCAGCTGGGATTGGGGAGGAGCTGGGGTTTGAGTTACAGACCTGAGGCTATTTAAACCAGGTTCAGGAAGCCATCATTCTTTTTGCCATGTGGCGTGCCCAGGGGTGGTACTGGGGAGTTAGTGTTTCGATGTCTCTCAGTGTCAGTGTGAGTGTGAGTTGTGTTTGAATCTCAATCCCAAGGTTGACCCTTTATGCAGTCTCAGTCCCTGATTGGATACAGAGAGACCGTGGGGAGATGGAGCTGAGAGCAATTGGGGAATTGGTGAGTATGGGGCTCCATACACTCTCCATGTCTCCCCTTGCCTCACTTTTCTCTCAACCTCACTTTCACCCTTCCGTCTGTGTCTCTCCATCCACCTTTCTGTCTGTCTTGTGTTCTCTCCTTCTAACACACTTTCTTTGTCTCTCTCCGCGTTTCATCCATTTTCTCTCTCTGTGTGTCCTCTTTTCTCTCTCTGTGTCATCTTTTTTTCTCTCTCTCTATCTCTGTCCTCTGTTCTCTCTCTCTCTGTCCTTTTTCTCTCTCTCTGTCCTTTCTCTCTCTCTCTCTCTGTCCTCTTTCTCTCTCACACACTCTCTCTGTCCTCTGTTGTCTCTCTCTCACTGTCCTCTCTCTCTCTCTATCTCTCTCTGTCCTCTTTCTCTCTCACACTCTCTCTGATCTCTTTTTTTCTCTCTCTCTGTCCTCTTTTCTCTCTCTCTCTCTCTCAATCTCTCTGTCCCCTTCCCCTGCACACATTTCCCCCCGCGCATTTCCCCCTATGCATTTCCCCCAACGCATTCCCCCCACGCATTCCCCCCCACGCATTTCCCCCCACGCATTTCCCCCCTACGCATTCCCCCCCACGCATTTCCACCCCACGCATTTCCCCCTATGCATTTCCCCCTATGCATTTCCCCCATGCAATTCTCCCCAACGCATTCCCCCCCACACATTCCCCCCCCACGCATTCCCCCCCACGCATTCCCCCCCACACATTCCCCCCCACGCATTTCCCCCCACGCATTCCACCCCACGCTTTTCCCCCATGCATTTCCCCACACGCATTCCCCCCCACACAGTTCCCCCCACGCATTTCCCCACAACGCATTCCCCCCTACGCATTTCCCCCCACGCATTTCCCCCCCCACGCATTCCACCCCACGCATTCCCCCCCACGCATTCCCCCCCACGCATTCTCCCCCACGCATTTCCCCCCACGCATTTCCCCCTATGCATTTCACCCTATGCATTTCCCCCCAACGCATTCCCCCCCACGCATTCCCCCCCACGCATTTCCCCCATGCATTTCCCCACACGCATTCCCCCCCACACATTTCCCCCCACGCATTTCCCCCCTGACGCATTCCCCCCACGCATTTCCCCCCATGCATTCCCCCCACGCATTTCCCCCCACGCATTTCCCCCCCAACGCATTCCCACCAACGCATTCCCTTCATGCATTTCCCCCCCACGCATTTCCCCCCCACGCATTTCCCCCCCACGCATTACCCCCCACGCATTACACCCCACGCATTCCGCCCCACGCATCCCCCCATGCATCACCCCCACGCCTCCCCTCCACGCATTCCCCCCTACGCAATCCCCCCGACGCATTCCCCACGCACGCATTCCCCCCACGCATCCCCTCCACGCATTCCCCCCCACGCATTCCCCACCCACGCATTCCCCCCACGCATCCCCCCCACGCATTCAATCCCAAGCATTCACCCCCCCACGCATTCCCCCCCACGCATTCCCCACCCACGCATTCCCCCCACGCATTCCCCCCCACGCATTCACCCTCACGCATTCACCCCCCCACGCATTCCCCCCCACGCATTCCCCACCAGGCATTCCCCCCACGCATTCCCCCCCACGTATTCACCCCCCACGCATTCCCCCCACGCATTCCCCCCACGCATTCCCCCCACGCATCCCCCCCACGCATTCCCCCCCACGCATTCCCCCCCACGCATTCCCCCCACTCATTCTCCCTCCACGCATTCCCCCTCCACGCATTCCCCCCCACGTATTCCCCCCACGCATTTGCCCCCCCACGCATAGCCACCCCCGCATTTCCCCCCCACGACAGATTAAAAAACATCTCTTTTAACGCAGCGTTATTTCTCCATCCAAATACAGCAGGACCCTCACATAAATGCCCCCAGAAACACATAAGCCCCTCCTCCCCTCTGTGTCTCTATATATCGATATATAATGTTAAACATCACACAACACTAGCGTTTGTCCCAGTCCAACACTGGCATCTCCATCATCGAAATATAAAGATCACCATTGAGCTTTTAACCAGATGCTTGCTTGAAACACACAGCAAGATCCCACGAGCAGCAATGTAACCACAGACAGATCGTGTGCGTCTCTGATGCTGGTTAAGGGTTTGATTCTGTCTCCTGGACGAGAGGGAGCAATCCTCCTGTTGAACAAATTCCAAACATTTCCCCCTTTCTTCTCAGATACCCGTCTTGTGCTCTCTCCATCTGAGATCTCTCTCTCCCTCTCTCTCTTTTATCGCTGTCTACATCTCTGATCTCTCTTCCCTCCCTCTCTCTGTTCCCCCTCTTACTCTCTCCATCTCTGAGATATCTCTGTTCCTCCCCTCTCTCCCTCTATCTCTGAAATCTCTTCCTCCATGTTCCCCCCTTTCGCTGTCTCCATCTTGAAGATCTTCCTCTCTGTCCCTCAGATTTCTCACATTTTATCCCCCTGGCCTATGCACATGACTGACATTAGAATGGGGCTTTGGAGAGAGTTTCTCATGATAAGGTATTCATTCCCTCCCTCCGGGAGTCCTTCCTCCCAGACGCTGGGGGTGTAGCCAGTTTGTGTCACAATCCCAAGGCCCCGGTTCCTTTAACCCCAGGCCTCAAATCCATTTTAAATCAATGAACCTTCCGACAGGACAGTCAGCACTCTTTCACTTCTCTCTGTCTCTCTGACCTCCTTCACACTCCCATTGGAGTGAGAGAGAGGGAGGCAGTGACATCTGCGGGATCAGACTGTGCAGCAGCTCCCCCTCTACCTTCTCCCCCCCCCCGTCTCCCCCAGTCCAGACCAGAACACAACCCCTTGTGGTAAAAATCCCAGAGACAGCCTGAACCCCACCATTCTTTTGTGTGTGTCTGTGTGTGTGTGTCTGTGTCTGTGAATGAACGACAAGGAGACAGGACAGTTTCTGATTATTCTCTCTCTGTGTCTGATGATTCCTCGTGGCAGAAGTGATTTAATTCTCTCTGTCTCTGCGTCGTCCCGTGCTTCAGCTCCTAGATCCAATCGCCTCCTCGCCCCCAGGTTAGGGGATCAGGGGGTGGGGAAACACACTGAGAAATAAAAACAAATCAATTTGAAATAACATACAACAGTGGCAACAAAAACACAGCAAGATCCCACAGCTCTCTGCCTTCCTCAATCTCCCACGTGACCCTGGTTCAGTTTAATTATTGCAGAATGAATGAATGAATTGCTGACCATCACAGTGACATTGAAATACACAGGCATCACTGCAGAGCAGTTGACCAGAGGCTAGAAATATTAATAACCACGTACGCACAGTGAGATCCCACAAGCAGTAATCTAACCACAGACACATCGTGGGTGATGCTGGTTAAGGGTTGACTTATTTGTGTCAAATCCCAAGGCCCCAGTTACCTTTGCCCCAGGCTTCAAACCTGTTCAAAAACAATAAGGCCGCAATCCGACAAGACCCTGTTGAGCAGAGGTCCCAGTCAAGGCCAGCCCGCCCACCCCCCGCCTCCCCAGAGAGAGGAGATTAAACCTCGGTGTAATACACAGACAAAACTCACCTGGGCCCAACAGGCTGCAGCCTGTCAAACAGGCCTCAGGACTGCGTTCCCCCTCTGGAGGAAGCTCTTGTTTGAAGGTTTCCTGCTCCCAAACACACACTTTTCAAATCCTCAAGTGGCCAGGAAGATCCCTTTGGGAGGAAAGAGGCAGCATTAATGGGAAGGCTGAGCAGGAAAACCTTTCACAGGTAGATAGCACAGCAAGATCCCGGATTGTCCCCTCAGTGAAACAGATAATTTCTCAGGAATATCCAAACACCAGCACATCGGGTGATGAGTTGAGTTTTCATGTTGAAAAGCTCTTGAAATGACGGGTTAGCTGATTAAAATCACTCACTGCCTGCAATGATGGCATGAGGGCAATTGACGCACAGCAAGATCCCACAAGTGACAGTACTGCAGAAGCTCGATAACCTGATCATTTTTATTTCTAGTTTAATTATTTCCTGTCACCCCAGAATCAAATATTGCAGCTGTTTCACAACCTTACACTGTCCTCTCTCTCCCTCTCTCTCCTGTTTCTCTTGCTCTCAACATTTTCCATTTCTTTCTCTCACTGTCTTTCTCTCTGTGTCCAATTCGATCAGCCTGCCCTCTCTATGACCCACTTTCCTCTGATCGTGTGACAATTCTTTCCAGAGGGTCAGATATTTTGGGTTAGAGTTCCCTCCCGAGGGAGTCCCGTCTCCCAGATCCTGGGGGTTTCCCCTATTTGTGTCACCGTTGCCCCGGTTACTTTAACCCCAGCCTTCAAACCCGTGATCTGACAGGTCCCAGTTAACCTGAGGTCCTGACAAACCAGGCTCCCAACCCCAGCCCATCCCTAGAGGTTATGAAACCACGGGGGAAGAAACAGACCCCCACTCACCTGGGCCCCACGGGCTGCAGCCTGGCAAGCAGGCCTCAGGCCTGTGCTCCCCGCCCTCTGGAGGTTGTTCTTGTCCAAGGCTTCCCTGGCCCCCAGTTATTTTGGATCTTCACTTTCCTGCTTTCCCAACAAAAGTTCCTCGGGATAAAAGAAAGAAGAGATGAGCTGGTGGGGGCGTGGGAGGCGGGGAGCGAGACCAGTGTGATGCAAAATTACACAGCAAGATCCCCCTTTAAACACAATCCCACCTCTCCTTTCTCCCATCCCCAATGCATTTCATAACCTCACATCAACATCAAAATACAAACAAATCATAAGAAAGTAATTAACCAGAGGCTGGAAACATTATTAAACACACACACACACACACACACACACACACACACACACACACACACACACACACACACACACACACACACAGAGAGACACAGTCACAACCAGACAGGGAGGGCTGCTCACTCTCCATACAGAGAGAGAAAAGGGTATGAGAATGACTGACCAATTGCTTAGACACATTTATTCTGGGTGAGGGGTAAGTAGAGAACACCCCTGCCCTCTCTGACACGTTGCATCGTCTGTCAGTCTGCTCCCTGGGGAGGGCTCTGTCTGATTGACATGTTAATTCCCAGGGCAGGAACCTTGTGGGATCTTGGGGCCCACTGAGATGTTCATTCCGGGGCAAAAAAGTGTCATCTTTCCCAATTGCTTTGACTCTTTTTTTTTACTAAATTCTTATTAGTTGTGTCAGTGCAGTTTGAAAATATTAAAGATTACTCCCACACTAGCGTCTCAGAGACTGACTGCAGGTAGGCTTCCTGATACACACACACACAGGGCTGGGAATGGAGACGGGGATATTTGCTGAGTTTTTCTTGGGATTTTCCTGCTGTATGTGTGATTCCTCGAATTAATCTCTGTCTCTGTCCCTGTCTGTCTGTCTCTGTGTGTGTCTCTCTCTGTCACTCTCTTTCTCTCTGTCTCTCTGTTCCTGTGTGTGTGTGTCTTTCTCTTTCTCTCTGTCCCTGTGTGTCCCACTCTCTGTCTCTCTTTCTCTCTGTCTGTCTTCTCTCTCTGTCCCTGTGCCTCTCTTTTCTGTCTCTCTCTCTCTGTCTTTCTGTCCCTGTATGTCTCTCTCTGTCTCTGTCTCTCTCTCTCTCTTTCTGTCTCTCCCTGCCCTGCTCTACATCCAGCCATTTCTAACTTGATTTTGAGTCTTTTCTTTCCTTTCCCTTTCTCAAAAATATTGGCAGAATTTGGGAATTTAAATCATAGATCACGTGCCTGCCCCTCAACACCCACATTTCACCGTCACAGCTCCTCTGCCTTCACCCCCCATATCCACAGAGACACACACACCCCGACACACACAGAGACACAGACACACACCGACATGCGCACACACAGAGACACACACACAGAGACAGACACACACCGACACGCTCACACACAGATACACACACAGACAGACACACACAGAGACACCAACAGAGGGACAGACACACACGCACACAGACACACGCAGACACACACACACACAGACACACCCCAACACAGGATATGGGCACTGTGCACAGATTTAGTCTTGGAGGGAGAGTCAGTGAGGGTCTGAGCTCAAGAAATGTCTCTGTGTGAGAGAGGTAGTGAAACCATGCCTCGTGTGTGTGAGTGTGAGAGAGAGAGTGAGACCAAAACCTCTGTGTGTGTGTGTGAGAGAGAGAGAGAGACCAAGCCTCTGTGTGGGTGTGTGTGTGAGAGAGAGTGAGACTGTGTGTGTGTTTCCATCAGAGTGCCCATTTCAGTGTCAGTGCGGGTCCTCCATAATGTAACTGTGTATAAACCACGTGTTTATGTCCTTGTCCCAGTAATGATCCACAAACCATACACTGCCCCTCCCTCATTTACTCACACTCTCACACGTGTACACACACCCTCATATACCACATTCAGTCCCTCACACACATGCCCTTTCACACACTTGCAGACATCCACACTGACATGCGCACACACACGCACAGTCACTCACAAATGCACACTCAAACATTTTTACACGCACTATCACAATCTCTCTCACACTCACACACAAGCATACACACGCACACACTCTCTCTCTGTCTCTCTGACATACATACATTTTCACTCTCATTCTCTCTCTGTACACACTCTCTCTCACACACTCGCTTCCACACTCAGTTACACACACTCTTACACATACACTCTCATGCACACTTTGTGACACACGCACCCCCACACACTCACATTCACCATCTCATATATGCTCACTTTCACACACTCACTCTCTCTCTCTCCAAAACTCTGTCTCTCTCACACATACTTGCAAAGTCTCTCACACAAGCCCTCTCTCTCACGGGCGCACTCACTCTCTCTCACATGCACACACACATACTCGCATGCACTCACTCTTTCACAGACACTCCTACACTTCCTCTCTCTCACACTCACACTCTCTTTCTCGCACTCACACGCACACTCATGCATGAGCACATCATATCTCACACAAGCTCACTCTCTTTCTTACTCACATGCACTCTCATGCGTGCACACTATCTCATGCACGCACTCTCGCACACAGGCATTCTCTCTCACATACACACTCATTCTCTCTCACACACACTCATTCTCTCACGCACGCATTCTCTCTCTCTTGCACTCTTCTCTCTCTCGCACACTCATTCTCTCTCTCACACTCATTCTCTCTCACGCATGCATTCTCTCTCTTGCACACTCATTCTCTCATGCACGCATTCACTCTCGCACACTTATTCTCTCTCTCGCACACTCATTCTCTCCCTCGCATGCATTCGCTCTCTTGCACACTCATTCTCTCTCTCACGCACGCATTCTCTCTCTCGCACATTCATTATCTCTCTCACACACAGACGATTTCTCTCTCTCACACACATGCACATTCTCTGTCTCACACACGCATTCTCTCTCTCGCACATGTATTCTCTCTCACACACACTAATTCTCTCACGCACACATTCTCTCTCTCGCATACTCTCTCCAAGCACGCATTCTCTCTCTCACGCACTCATTCTCTCTCGCACATTCATTCTCTCTCTCACACACTCATTCTCTCTTGCACACTCATTCTCTCATGCAGATATTTTCTCTCTCACACACTCATTCTCTCTCTCGCACGCATTTGCTCTCTTGCACACTCATTCTCTCTCTCATGAACGCTTTCTCTCTCTTGCACACAGGCATTCTCTCTCTCACACACTCATTCTCTCTCTCCCGCACGCATTCTCTCTCTCTCACGCATGTATTCTCACTCTCGCACACTGATTCTCTCTCGTGCACACTCATTCTCTCTCTTGCACACTCATTTTCTCTCACGCACGCATTCACTCTCTTGCACACTCATTCTCTCTCATGCCACATTCTCTCTCTTGCATACTCATTCTCTCCCTCACACACGCACGAATTCTCATCTCTCACACACGCATTCTCTCTCACACACACTCATTCTTCACGTATGCATTCTCTCTCTCGTACACTCATTCTCTCTCACACACACGCATTCTCTCTCTCGCACACTAATTCTCTATCTCACACACGCATTCTGTCTCTCTATCTCACACAGACACATTCTCTCTCACACACACTCATTCTGTCTCTCTCACGCACACACTCATTCTCTCTCTCCCAGACACGGTTTCTCTCTCTCTCTCACGAGCATGCATTATCTCTCTCTCTGCCTCTCGGTCTCTCTGTCCCTCACTCTCTCTGCATCCCTCACTCTGTCCCTCACTCTCAATGTATGCCTCACTCTCTCTGCATCGCTCACTCTCTCTGCGTCCCTCCCTCTCTCTCTGTATCCCTCCCTCTCTCTCTGTGTCCCTCCCTCTCGCTCTATGTCCCTCCCTCTCTGGGTCCCTCTCTCTCTGTCCCTGTCTATCCGTGTACCTCTCTCTCTGTGTCCCTCACACTCTTTCTGTGTTCCTCTCTCTCTCTGAGTGTCCCTCTCTCTCAATCTCTCTCTCTCCGTGTCACTCTCTCTATTTCTGTGTCCCTCTCTCTCTGCCCCTCTTTCTCTCTGTGTCCATATCTCTCTCTCTGTCCCTAGCTCTCTCTCACTGTCACTCTCTCCATGTCCCTCTCTCTCTCTCTGTGTCTCTCTCTGTCCGCGCACTCTGTCCACTCTCTCTTGCGCACACACACTCATTCTCTCGTGCACATGTAGACACTCTTTCTTTCAACATGCACTCTCTCTCACGTGCGCATACACTTTCATCCACTTGTACACACACTCTCTCTCGTGCACGCACACACTCGAATGCACTCACTCTTTCACATACACACACACACTTTCTCTCTCTCACTCTCACACCCTCTTTCTCGCACTCAAATACACTCTCATGCATGTACACATCATGCTTCACACAGGCTTACTCTCTCTCTCCCACTCACATGAGCACACTTTGTCTCTCTCATGCGCAGACACTATCTCATGAACGCACTCTGTCTTTTGCTCACAGGCATTCTCTCTCTCTGTCGCACAAAGACATTCCCGCTCTCTCGCACACACGCATTCTCTCTCTCTCTCTCACGCACACACGCATTCTCTCTCTCTCTCACACACATGCATTCTCTCTCTCTCACACACACACACACGCATTCTCTCTCTCGCATACAGGCATTCCTTCTCTCTCACACACACGCATTCACTCTCCCACACGTGCATTCTCTCTCTTACACAAACATTCTCTCTTTCACACATGCATTCTCTCTCTCACACACGCATTCTCTCTCTCGCACACAGGTATTCCCTCTCTCTCTCACACACGCATTCTCTCTCTCTCACACACGCATTCTCTCTCTCTCGCATACAGACATTCCCTCTCTCTCTCACACACGCATTCTCTCTCTCACACACTCATTCTCTCTGTCACGCACGCATTCTGTCTCTCTCTCTTTCACACAGATGCATTCTCACTCACACATACTCATTCTCTCTCTCTCTTGCACATGCATGCTCTCTCTCTAAAATGCGCATTCTCTCTCTCTCGCACACGCATTCTCTCTGACACACATATTCTCTCTTTCACGCACACACTCATTCTCTCCCTCTCACACGCGGATTCTCTCTCTCTCTACCCCGCGGTCTCTCTGTACCTCACTCTCTCTGTGTCCCTTACTCTGTCCCTCACTCTCTCTGCATCCGTCACTCTCTCTGCATCGTTCACTCTCTCTGCGTCCCTCCCTCTCTCACTGTATCCCTCCCTCTCTCTCTGTGTCCCTCCCTCTCGCTCTCTGTGTCCCTCCATCTCTGAGTCCCTCTCTCTCTCTGTCCCTCTCTGTCCGTGTCCCACTCGCTCTGTGTCCCTCACACTCTCTCTATGTTCCTCTCTCTCTCTGAGTATCCCTCTCTCTCAATCTCTCTCTCCGTGTCCCTCTTTCTCTTTCTGTGCCCCACTCTCTCTGTCCCTCTCTCTCTCTCTGGCTTTTTCTCTGTCACTCTCTCTATTTGGGTCCATCTCTCTCTCTCTATCCCTAGCTCTCTCTCACTGTCACTCTCTCTGTCTCTCTCTCTCTCTGTGTCTCTCTCAATCTGTCTGCGCACTGTGTCCGCTCTCTCTTGCATGCACACACACTCATTCTCTCGTGCACATGTAGACACTCTTTCTTTCACACATGCCCTCTCTCTCACGTGCGCACTCACTCTCGTTCACTTGTACACACACACTCTGTCACATGCACGCACACACTCGAATGCACTCACACTTTGATAGACACACACACACTTCCTCTCTCTCACTCTCACACCCTCTTCCTCGCACTCACACACACTCTCATGCATGTGCACATCATATTTCACACAGGCTTACTCTCTCTCTCTCACTCAGATGAGCACATTTTCTCTCTCTCATGCGCAGACAACAATCTCATGCACGCACTCTGTCCTTTGCACACAGGCATTCTCGCTCTCTCTGACACGGACAAACCCACTCTCTCGCATACGCATTATCTCTTTCTCTCTCTCTCTCTCTCTCTTGCATACAGGCATTCCGTCTCTCTCACACACACATTCTTTCTCTCACACACGCAATCTCTCTCTCACACACGCATGCTCTCTCGCACACACATGCATTCGCGCTCTCTCTCACACACGCATTCTATCTCTCTCGCACACATCATTCCCTCTCTCCCTCACACACGCATTCTCTCTCTCTCACACACGCATTCTATCTCTCTCTCTCACACGCATTCTCTCTCGCATACACTCACTCTCTCTCACAGACAATCGCATTCACTCTCTCTCTCACAAATGCATTCACTCTCTCACACACGTACTCTCTCTCACACACGCATTCTCTCTTGCACACACTCATTCTCTCTCACACGCATGCATTCTCTCTCACACAAACGCATTCTCTCTCTCTCGCACACAGCTATTCCCTCTCTCTCTCACACACACATTCTCTCTCTCTCACACACGCATTCCCTCTCCCGCGTACAGGCATTCCCTCTCTCGCACACTCATTCTATCTCTCACGCACGCATTCTGTCTCTCCCTCTAACACAGACGCATTCTCTCTCACACACACTCATTCTCTCTCTCGCGCGCATGCATGCTCTCTCTCCCACTCGCGCATTCTCTCTCTGTCTCGCATATGCATTCTCTCTCATACACGGATTCTCTCACGCACAGGCATTCTCTCTCTCTCTGCTCCTAGGTCTCTCTGTCTCTCACTCTCTCTGCGTCCCTCACTCTCTCTGCGTCCCTCCCTCTCTCCCTGTGTCCCTCCCTCTCTATCTGTGTTCCTCGTTCTCAGTGTCCCTCACACTCTCTCTGTGTCCCTCAAACTCTCGCTTTGTTTTTTTCTCTCTCTCTGAGTATCCCTCTCTCTCAATCTCTCTCTCTCCGTTTCCCACTATTTCTTTCTGTGTCCCACTCTCTCTCTCCCTCTCTCTTTCTGAGTCTCTTTCTCTGTCTCTCTCTCTTTGTGTCCGTCCCTCCATCTGTCCCTAGCTCTCTCTCTCTCCCTGTCAGTCTCTCCGTATCCCTCTCTCTCTCTCTCTCTCTCTCTCTCTGTGTCTCTCTCTCTGTCCACGCACTCTGTCCGCTCTCTCTTGCGCACACACACGCACACACTCATTCTCTCGTGCACATGTAGACACTCTTTCTTTCACACATGCCCTCTCTCTCACGTGCCCACTCACTCTCGTTCACTTGAACATACACACTCTCTCACATGTACGCACATGTTCGCATGCACTCACTCTTTCACATACACACACACACTTCCTCTCTCTCACTCTCACACCCTCTTTCTCGCACTCAAACACACTCTCATGCATGTGCACATCATATTTCACACAGGCTCACTGTTTCTCTCTCACTCACACTAGCACATTTTCTCTCTCTCATACGCGGACACGATCTCATGCACGCACTCTGCCTTTTGCACACAGGCATTCTCTCTCTCACTCTCTCTCACAGGCATTCCCCCTCTCTCGCACACACGCATTCTCTCTCTCTCGCACACACGCATTCTCTCTCACACACACACGCATTCTCTCTTTCACACACATGCCTTCTCTCTCCCTCACACACATACACCCATTCTCTTTCTCTCACATACAGAAATTCACTCTCTCTCTCTCACACGCATTCTCTCTCTCACACACACACATTCTCTCTCTCTCGCACACAGGCATTCCCTCTCTCTCACACACACGCATTTTCTCTCTCTCTCTCAAACGCGCATTCTCTCTCGCACAAACTCATTCTCTCGCGCACACACGCATTCTCTCTCTTACACACGCATTCTCTGTCTCTCGCACACAGGTATTTCCTCTCTCTTTCACACACGCATTCTCTCTCTCACACACACGCATTCTCTCTCTCTCACACTCGCATTCTCTCTCTCTCTCACACATGCATTCTCTCTCATACACACGCATTCTCTCTCTCTCACACTCGCATTCTCTCTCTCTCTCACACATGCATTCTCTCTCACACACTCGCATTCTCTTTCTCTCTCACACATGCATTCTCTCTCTCTCACACACACGCATTCTCTCTCTCTCACACTCGCATTCTCTCTCTCACACACATGCATTCTCTCTCACACACACGCATTCTCTCTCTTTCACACTCGCATTCTCTCTCTCTCACACACACATGCATTCTCTCTCACACACTCGCATTCTCTCTCTCACACACATGCATTCTCTCTCTCTCACACTCGCATTCTCTCCCTCTCACACACACGCATTCTCTCTCTCTCGCACAGAGGTTTTCCCATCTCTCTCTCACGCACGCATTCTATCTCTCTCTCTCTCACAAAAATGCATTCTCTCTCACACACACTCATTCTCTCTCTCACGCGTGCATGCATGCTCTCTCTCTCACACGCACATTCTCACTCTCTCTCGCACAGGCATTCTCTCTCACACACGGATTCTCTCTCCCACGCACACGCATTCTCTCTCTCTGTCTGCCGCTCGGTCTCTCTGACCCTCACTCTCTCTGTGTCCCTCACTCTCTCTGCGTCCCTCAATCTGTCCCTCTCTCTCTGCGTCCCTCACTCTCTCTGCGTCCCTCCCTCTCTCTCTGTCCCTCCCTCTCTCTCTCTGTCCCTCCCTCTCTGTGTCCCTATCTCTCACTGACTGTGTCCCACTCTCTCTGTGTGTCCCTCACACTCTCTCTCTGTGTTCCTCTCTCTCTCTGTCCCTCCCTCTCTGTGTCCCTATCTCTCACTGTCCGTGTCCCACTCTCTCTGTGTGTCCCTCACACTCTCTCTCTGTGTTCCTCTCTCTCTCTGAGTATCCCTCTCTCTCAATTTCTCTATCTCCGTGTCCCTCTCTCTACTTCTGTGTCCCACTCTCTCTGTGTCTCTTTCTCTGTCCCTCTCTCTCTCTGTGTCCGTCTCTCTCTCTCTGTCCCTAGCTATCTCCCTCTGTCAATCTCTCCGTGTTCCACTCTCTCTCTCTCTCTGTGTCTCTCTCTCTGTCGGCGCACTCTGTCCACTCTCTCTTGCGCGCACACACACTCATTCTCTCGTGCACATGTAGACACTCTTTCTTTCACACATGCCCTCTCTCTCACGTGCGCATTCAATCTCGTTCACTTGTACACGCACTCTCTCTCACATGCACGCACACACTCGCATGCACTTACTCTTTCACATACACACACACACTTCCTCTCTCTCACTCTGTCACCTTCTTTCTCGCACTCGCACACACTCTCATGCATGTGCACATCATATTTCACACAGGCTCACTCTCGCTCTCACTCACATGAGCACAAATTCTCTCTCTCATGCGCGCACACTATCTCATGCATGCACTCTATCTTTTGCACACAGGCATTCTCTCTCACACACACAGGCATTCCCCCTCTCTCGAGCACACGCATTCTCTCTCATACACACGCATTCTCTCTTTCTCACACATGCATTCACTCTCTCTCTCAAACACGCATTCTCTCTCTCTCTCACACACGCATTCTCTCTCTCTCACATACATTCTCTCTCTCTCGCACACAGGTATTCCCTCTCTTTCTCACACACACATTCTCTGACTCTCACATACGCCTTCTCTCTCTCACACATGCATTCCCTCTCTCACACACGCCTTCTCTCTCTCACACACACATTCTTTCTTACACACACGCATTCTCTCTCGCACACACATGCATTCTCTCTCTCTCTCACTCACATATTCTCTCTCTCTCGCACACAGGCATTTCCTCTCTCTCACACACGCATTGTCTGTCTCGCATACAGGCGTTCCCTCTCTCAATCACACATGCATTCTCTCTCTCTCGTGCGCACAGGCATTCACTCTCTCTCTCACACACACGCATTCTCTCTCTCGCACACTCATTCTCCCTCACGCACGCATTCTGCCTCTCTCTCTTTCACACAGACACATTCTCCCTCACACACACTCATTCGCTCTCTCTCGCACATGCATGCTCTCTCTCTCACTCGCGCATTCTCGCTCTCTCTCGCACACGCATTCTCTCTCTCATGCACACACTCATTCTCTCTCTCTCTCACACTAATTCTCTCTCTCACGCACATGGATTCTCTCTCTCTCTGCCGCTCGGTCTCTCTGTACCTCACTCTCTCTGCGTCCCTCACTCTGTCCCTTACTCCCTCTGCGTCCCTCACTCTCTCTGCGTCCCTCTCTCTGTCCCTTACTCCCTCTGCGTCCCTCACCCTCTCTGCGTCACTCACTCCCTCTGCATCCCTCACTCTCTCTGTGTCCCTCCCTCTCTCTCTCTGTCCCTCCCTCTCTGTGTCCCTCTCCCTCTCTGTCCCTCGCTGTCCGTGTCCGTCTCTGTCTCTGTGTCCCTCACACTCTCTCTTTGTTTCTCTCTCTCTCTGAGTATCTCTCTCTCTCTCAATCTCTCTCTCTCTCCGTGTCCCTCTCTCTCTTTCTGTGTCTCACTCTCTCTGTCCCTCTTTCTCTCTGTGTCTCTTTTTCTGTCCCCCTCTCTCTCTCTCTCTGTGTCCGTCTCTCTCCCTGTCCCTAGCTCTCGCTCTGTCACTCTCTCCGTATCCCTCTCTCTCTCTCGCTGTCTCTCTCTCTCTCTGTCCACGCACTCTGTCCGCTCTCTCTTGCGCACACACACGCACACACTCATTCTCTCGTGCACATGTTGACACTCTTTCTTTCACACATGCCCTCTCTCTCACGTGCCCACTCACTCTCGTTCACTTGTACATACACACTCTCTCACATGCACGCACACACTCGCATGCACTCACTCTTTCACATACACACACACACTTCCTCTCTCTCACTCACACACCCTCTTTCTCGCACTCAAACACACTCTCATGTATGTGCACATCATATTTCAAACAGGCTCACTCTCTCTCACTCAAATGAGCACATTTTCTCTCTCTCATGCGCGGACACTATCTCATGCACGCACTCTGTCTTTTGCACATCGGCATTCTCTCTCACACTCACACACAGGCATTCCACCTCTCACACACATGCATTATCCCTCTCTCTCTCACACACAGGCTTTCTCTCTCTCTCTCTCTCAGAAACACATGCATTCTCACTCTCTCTCCCGCACAGGCTTTCCTCCTCTCTCGCAGACACACATTCTCTCTCTCTCTCTCTCACACACACACACGCATTCTCTCTCACACACACATTCATTCTCTCTCACTCACACACGCCACAAACATTCTCTCTCTCTCGCATACAGGCATTCCCTCTCGCTCACACACACGCAGCCACTCTCTCACAAAGGCATTTCATCTCTCTCTCACCCACGCATTCTCTCTCTCTCACACACACGCATTCTCTCTCTCTCACACATGCATTCTCTCTCTCACACACGCATTCTCTCTCTCTCGCACACAGGTATTTCCTCTCTCTCACACACACACACATTCTCTCCCTCTTACACACACATTCTCTCTCTCTCTCTCTCTCACATACATTCTCTCTCTCACGCACAAATTCTCTCTCTCTCGCACACAGGCAGTTCCTCTCTCTCTCACACACACTCATTCTCTCTCTCGGACATGCATGCTCTTTCTCTCTCACACACATACACCCATCTCTCTCTCACACATACAGGCATTCACTCTCTCTCTCTCGCACGCATTCTCTCTCTCTCACACACACATTCTCTCTCTCACACACACAGGCATTCCCTCTCTCTCACACACACGCATTTTCTCTCTCTCTCACACGCGCATTCTCTCTCGCACAAACTCATTCTCTGTCTCTCGCACACAGGTATTTCCTCTCTCTTTCACACACGCATTCTCTCTCACACACACACGCATTCTCTCTCACACACACACACGCATTCTCTCTCTCTCGCACACAGGTTTTCCCATCTCTCTCTCACGCACGCATTCTATCTCTCTCTCTCACAAAGATGCATTCTCTCTCACACACACTCATTCTCTCTCTCACGCGTGCATGCATGCTCTCTCTCTCTCACGCACATTCTCACTCTCTCTCGCACAGGCATTCTCTCTCACACACGGATTCTCTCTCTCATGCACACGCATTCTCTCTCCCTTTCTGTGTCCCTCTCTCTCACTGTCCGTGTCCCACGCTCTCCGTGTGTCCCTCACAGTCTCTCTGTGTTCCTTTCTCTCTGAGTATCCCTCTCTCTCAATCTCTCTCTCTCTGTGTCCCTCTCTCTCTTTCTGTGTCTCACTCTCTCTGTCCCTCTCTCTCTCTGTGTCTCTTTCTCTGACCCCTCTCTAACTGTGTCCGTCTCTCTCCCTGTTCCTAGCTCTCTCTCTGTCACTCTCTCCGTATCCCTCTCTCTCTTGCTGTGTCTCTCTCTCTCTGTCCACCCACTCTGTCCGCTCTCTCTTGCGCGCACACACACTCATTCTCTCGTGCAGGTGTAGACACTATTTCTTTCACACATGCCCTCTCTCTCACGTGCCCACTCACTCTCGTTCAATTGTACATACACACTCTCTCACATGCACGCACACACTCGCATGCACTCACTCTTTCACATACACACACACACACTTCCTCTCTCTCACTCACACACCCTCTTTCTCGCACTCAAACACACTCTCATGTATGTGCACATCATATTTCAAACAGGCTCACTCTCTCTCTCATTCACATGAGCACATTTTCTCTCTCTCATGCGCGGACACTATCTCATGCACGCACTCTGTCTTTTGCACACAGGCAGTCTCTCTCTCTCACACAAACAGGCATTCCACCTCTCTCGCACACATGCATTATCCTTCCCTCTCTCACACACAGGCTTTCTCTCTCTCTCTCATGCACACACACATTCTCATTCTCTCTCTCTCACAGGCATTCCCCCTCTCTCGCAGACACACATTCCCTCTCTCTCTCACACACACGCATTCTCTCTCTTGCACACTCATTCTCTCTCTCACGCACGCATGCTGTCTCTCTCTCTCACATAGACACATTCTCCCTCACACACACTCATTCTCTCTCTCTCGCACATGCATGCTCTCTCTCACTCGCGCATTCTCGCTCTCTCGCACACGCATTCTCTCTCACACAGGTATTCTCTCTCTCATGCACACACTCATTCTCTCTCTCACGCACAAGCATTCTCTCTCTCTCTGCCCCTCGGTCTCTCTGCCCCTCGGTCTCTCTGTCCCTCACTCTCTCCACGTCCCTCACACTCTCTGCGTCCCTCACTCTGTCCCTTACTCCCTCTGCGTCCCTCAATCTCTGCATCGCTCACTCTGTCTGAGTCCCTCACTCTTTCTGTGTCCCCCCCTCTCACCCTCTGTCCCTCCCTCCCTCTCTGTGTCCCTCTCTCTCTCTGTCCCTCGCTGTCCGTGTCCCTCTCTCTCTGTGTCCCTCACACTCTCTCTTTGTTTCTCTCTCTGAGTATCCCTCTCAATCTCTCTCTCTCCGTGTCCCTCTCTCTCTTTCTGTGTCTCACTCTCTCTGTCCCTCTCTCTCTGTGTCTCTTTCTCTGTCCCCTCTATCTCTGTGTCCGTCTCTCTCCCTGTCCCTAGCTCTCTCTCTCTGTCACTCTCTCCGTATCCCTCTCTCTCTCTCGCTGTGTCTCTCTCTCTCTCTGTCCACGAACTTTGTCCGCGCTCTCTTGCGCACACACACGCACACACACATTCTCTCGTGCACATGTTGACACTCTTTCTTTCACACATGCCCTATCTCTCACGTTCCCACTTACTCTCGTTCACTTGTACATACACACTCTCTCACATGCACGCACACACTCGCATGCACTCACTCTTTCACATACACACACACACACTTCCTCTCTTTCACTCACACATCCTCTTTCTCGCACTCAAACACACTCTCATGTATGTGCACATCATATTTCAAACAGGCTCACTCTCTCTCTCACTCAAATGAGCACATTTTCTCTCTCTCATGCGCGGACACTATCTCATGCACGCACTCTGTCTTTTGCACACAGGCAGTCTTTCTCTCTCACACAAACAGGCATTCCACCTCTCTCGCACACATGCATTATCCTTCCCTCTCTCACACACAGGCTTTCTCTCTCTCTCTCATGCACACACGCATTCTCATTCTCTCTCTCTCACAGGCATTCCCCCTCTCTCGCAGACACACATTCTCTCTCTCTCTCACACACACACACACACACACACATTCTCTCTCTCTCGCGCACAGGCATTCCCTCTCTCTCTCACACACACGCATTCTCTCTCTTGCACACTCATTCTCTCTCTCACGCACGCATGCTGTCTCTCTCTCTCACATAGACACATTCTCCCTCACACACACTCATTCTCTCTCTCTCGTACATGCATTCTCTCTCTCACTCGCGCATTCTCGCTCTCTCGCACACGCATTCTCTCTCACACAGGTATTCTCTCTCTCTCATGCACACACTCATTCTCTCTCTCACACACACGAATTCTCTCTCTCACACACACGAATTCTCTCTCTCACGCACAAGCATTCTCTCTCTCTCTGCCCCTCGGTCTCTCTGCCCCTCGGTCTCTCTGTCCCTCACTCTCTCCACGTCCCTCACACTCTCTGCGTCCCTCACTCTGTCCCTTACTCCCTCTGCGTCCCTCACTCTCTCTGCGTCGCTCACTCTCTCTGAGTCCCTCACTCTTTCTGTGTCCCTCCCTCTCACCCTCTGTCCCTCCCTCCCTCTCTGTGTCCCTCTCTCTCTGTGTCCCTCACACTCTCTCTTTGTTTCTCTCTCTGAGTATCCCTCTCAATCTCTCTCTCTCCGTGTCCCTCTCTCTCTTTCTGTGTCTCACTCTCTCTCTCCCTCTCTCTCTGTGTCTCTTTCTCTGTCCCCTCTCTCTCTGTGTCCGTCTCTCTCCCTGTCCCTAGCTCTCTCTCTCTGTCACTCTCTCCGTATCCCTCTCTCTCTCTCGCTGTGTCTCTCTCTCTCTCTGTCCACGCACTCTGTCCGCTCTCTCTTGCGCACACACACGCACACACACATTCTCTCGTGCACATGTTGACACTCTTTCTTTCACACATGCCCTCTCTCTCACGTGCCCACTCACTCTCGTTCACTTGTACATACACACTCTCTCACATGCACGCACACACTCGCATGCACTCACTCTTTCACAACCACACACACACACTTCCTCTCTCTCACTCACACATCCTCTTTCTCGCACTCAAACACACTCTCATGTATGTGCACATCATATTTCAAACAGGCTCACTCTCTCTCTCACTCAAATGAGCACATTTTCTCTCTCTCATGCGCGGACACTATCTCATGCACGCATTCATTCTCTCTCTCTGTCTTTTGCACACAGGCAGTCTCTCCCTCTCACACAAACAGGTATTCCACCTCTCTCGCACACATGCATTATCCTTCCCTTTCTCACACACAGGCTTTCTCTCTCTCTCTCATGCACACACGCATTCTCATTCTCTCTCTTTCACAGGCATTCCCCCTCTCTCGCAGACACACATTCCCTCTCTCTCTCACACACACATGCATTCTCTCTCTCTCTCACACGCACACACATTCTCTCTCTCTCGCATACAGGCATTCCCTCTCGCTCACACACATGCAGTCACTCTCTCACACAGGCATTCCCTCTCTCTCACACACGCATTCTCTCTCTCACACACACACATTCACTCTCGCACACACTCATTCATTCTCGCACACACGCATTCTCTCTCTCACAAACGCATTCTCTCTCTCACACACACACACATTCTCTCTCGCACACACTCATTCTCTCTCGCACACACGCATTCTCTCTCGCACACACTCATTCTCTCTCTCACACACGCATTCTCTCTCTCTCGCACACAGGTATTTCCTCTCTCTCTCACACACACATTCTCTCCCTCTCACACACACATTCTCTCTCTCTCTCTCACATACATTCTCTCTCTCACGCACACATTCTCTCTCTCTCGCACACAAGCATTTCCTCTCTCTCTCACACACACTGTCATTCTCTCTCTCGCACATGCATGCTCTCTCTCAAAAACACACTCGCATTCTCTCTCTCTCAAGCACACATTCTCTATCTCAAACACATGCCTTCCTCTCTCTCTCACGCACGCATTCTATCTCTCTCTCTCACAAAGATGCATTCTCTCTCACACACACTCATTCTCTCTCTCTCGCGTGCATGCATGCTCTCTCTCTCTCACGCACATTCTCACTCTCTCGCACAGGCATTCTCTCTCACACACGGATTCTCTCTCTCATGCACACGCAATCTCTCTCTCTCGCACACAGGTATTTCCTCTCTCTCACACACACACACATTCTCTCCCTCTTACACACACATTCTCTCTCTCTCTCTCTCATACACACATTCTCTCTCTCACGCACAAATTCTCTCTCTCTCGCACACAGGCAGTTCCTCTCTCTCTCACACACACTCATTCTCTCTCTCGGACATGCATGCTCTCTCTCTCTCTCACACACATACACCCATCTCTCTCTCACACATACAGGCATTCCCTCTCTCTCTCTCTCGCACGCATTCTCTCTCTCACACACACACATTCTCTCTCTCACACACACAGGCATTCCCTCTCTCTCACACACACGCATTTTCTCTCTCTCTCACACGCGCATTCTCTCTCGCACAAACTCATTCTCTCACGCACACACGCATTCTCTCTCTTACACACGCATTCTCTGTCTCTCGCACACAGGTATTTCCTCTCTCTTTCACACACGCATTCTCTCTCTCACACACACGCATTCTCTCTCTCACACACACACGCATTCTCTCTCTCTCGCACACAGGTTTTCCCATCTCTCTCTCACGCACGCATTCTATCTCTCTCTCTCACAAAGATGCATTCTCTCTCACACACACTCATTCTCTCTCTCACGCGTGCATGCATGCTCTCTCTCTCTCACGCACATTCTCACTCTCTCTCGCACAGGCATTCTCTCTCACACACGGATTCTCTCTCTCATGCACACGCATTCTCTCTCCCTTTCTGTGTCCCTCTCTCTCACTGTTCGTGTCCCACGCTCTCCGTATGTCCCTCACACTCTCTCTGTGTTCCTTTCTCACTGAGTATCCGTCTCTCTCAATCTCTCTCTCTCTGTGTCCCTCTCTCTCTTTCTGTGTCTCACTCTCTCTGTCCCTCTCTCTCTCTGTGTCTCTTTCTCTGACCCCTCTCTAACTGTGTCCGTCTCTCTCCCTGTCCCTAGCTCTCTCGCTCTGTCACTCTCTCCGTATCCCTCTCTCTCTCTCGCTGTGTCTCTCTCTCTCTGTCCACGCACTCTGTCCGCTCTCTCTTGCGCACACACACGCACACACTCATTCTCTCGTGCACATGTTGACACTCTTTCTTTCACACATGCCCTCTCTCTCACGTGCCCACTCACTCTCGTTCACTTGTACATACATACTCTCTCACATGCACACGCACACTTCCTCTCTCTCACTCACACACCCTCTTTCTCGCACTCAAACACACTCTCATGTATGTGCACATCATATTTCAAACAGGCTCACTCTCTCTCTCACTCACATGAGCACATTTTCTCTCTCTCATGCGCGGACACTATCTCATGCACGCACTCTGTCTTTTGCACACAGGCATTCTCGCTCTCTGACACACACAGGCATTCCACCTCTCTCGCACACATGCATTATCCCTCTCTCTCACACACAGGCTTTCTCTCTCTCTCTCATACACACACGCATTCTCACTCTCTCTCTCTCACAGGCATTCGCCCTCTCTCGCAGACACGCATTCTCTCTCTCTCACACACACACACACATTCTCTCTCTCTCGCGCACAGGCATACCCTCTCTCTCTTACACACAAGCATTCTATCTCTCGCACCCTCACTCTCTCTCTCACGCACGCATGCTGTCTCTCTCTCTAACATAGACACATTCTCCCTCACACACACTCATTCTCTCTCTCTCGCACATGCATGCTCTCTCTCTCACTCGCGCATTCTCGCTCTCTCTCGCACACGCATTCTCTCTCACACAGGTATTCGCTCTCTCATGCACACACTCATTCTCTCTCTCACACACACGAATTCTCTCTCTCACGCACAAGCATTCTCTCTCTCTCTGCCCCTCGGTCTCTCTGCCCCTCGGTCTCACTGTCCCTCACTCTCTCCGCGTCCCTCACACTCTCTGCGTCCCTCATTCTGTCCCTTACTCCCTCTGCGTCCCTCACTCTCTCTGCGTCGCTCACTCTGTCTGAGTCCCTCACTCTTTCTGTGTCCCTCCCTCTCACCCTCTGTCCCTCCCTCCCTCTCTGTGTCCCTCTCTCTCTCTGTCCCTCGCTGTCCGTGTCCCTCTCTCTCTCTGTGTCCCTCACACTCTCTCTTTGTTTTTCTCTCTCTCTCTGAGTATCCCTCTCAATCTCTCTCTCTCCGTGTCCCTCTCACTCTTTCGTTGTCTCACTCTCTCTGTCCCTCTCTCTCTGTGTCTCTTTCTCTGTCCCCTCTCTCTCTGTGTCCGTCTCTCTCCCTGTCCCTAGCTTTCTCTCTCTGTCACTCTCTCCGTATCCCTCTCTCTCTCTCGCTGTGTCTCTCTCTCTCTCTGTCCACGCACTCTGTCCGCTCTCTCTTGCGCACACAAACGCACACACTCATTCTCTCGTGCACATGTAGACACTCTTCCTTTCACACATGCCCTCTCTCTCACGTGCCCACTCACTCTCGTTCACTTGTACATACACACTCTCTCACATGCACGCACACACTCGCATGCACTCACTCTTTCACATACACACACACACTTCCTCTCTCTCACTCACACACCCTCTTTCTCGCACTCAAACACACTCTCATGTCTGTGCACATCATATTTCAAACAGGCTCACTCTCTCTCTCACTCACATGAGCACATTTTCTCTCTCTCATGCGCGGACACTATCTCATGCACGCACTCTGTCTTTTGCACACAGGCATTCTCTCTCTCACACACACACAGGCATTCCACCTCTCTCGCACACATGCATTATCCTTCTCTCTCTCACACACAGGCTTTCTCTTTCTCTCTCATGCACACACGCATTCTCATTCTCTCTCTCTCACAGGCATTCCCCCTCTCTCGCAGACACACATTCTCTCTCTCACACACACACATGCATTCTCTCTCTCTCTATCACGCACACACATTCTCTCTCTCTCGCATACAGGCATTCCCTCTCGCTCACACACATGCAGTCACTCTCTCACACAGGCATTCCCTCTCTCTCACAAACGCATTCTTTCTCTCTTACACACACGCATTCACTCTCGCACACACTCATTCATTCTCGCACACACGCATTCTCTCTCTCACAAACGCATTCTCTCTCTCACACACATTCTCTCTCGCACACATTCATTCTCTCTCGCACACACGCATTCTCTCTCGCACACCCGCATTCTCTCTCTCACACACACACACATTCTCTCTCGCACACACTCATTCTCTCTCGCACACACGCATTCTCTCTCGCACACACGCATTCTCTCTCTCACACACGCATTCTCTCTCTCTCGCACACAGGTATTTCCTCTCTCTCTCACACACACATTCTCTCCCTCTCACACACACATTCTCTCTCTCTCTCTCACATACATTCTCTCTCTCACGCACGCATTCTCTCTCTCACACACACATGCATTCTCTCTCTCTCACACACGCACTCTCTCTCACACACACACATTCTCTCTCTCTCGCACGCAGGTATTCCCACTCTTTCTCACACACACATTCTCTCTCTCTCACATACGCCTTCTCACTCTCTCTCACACATGCATTCCCTCTCTCACACATGCATTCCCTCTCTCACACTCACAGTCTTTCTTACACACACGCATTCTCTCTCGCACACACATGCATTCTCTCTCTCTCTCTCACTCACATATTCTCTCTCTCTCGCACATAGGCATTTCCTCTCTCTCACACACGCATTCTCTGTCTCGCATACAGGCGTTCCCTCTCTCAATCACACACGCATTCTCTCTCTCCCACACTCGCGTACTCTCCCCCTCTCACATGCATTCACTCTCTCACACATGCATTCTCTTTCTCTGGCATACAGGCATTCCCTCTCTCTCACACACACACGCATTAATTCTCTCTCGCACACAGGCATTCCCTCTTTCTCACACACACACGCATTCTCTCCCTCGCACACTCGTTCTGTCTCTCACGCACGCATTCTGTCTCTCTCTCTCACATAGACACATTCACCCTCACAAACACTCATTCTCTCTCTCTCGCACATGCATGCTCTCTCTCTCACTCGCGCATTCTCTCTCTCTCTCGCAAACGCATTCTCTCTCACACAGGTATTCTCTCTCTCATGCACACACTCATTCTCTCTCTCTCACACACGAATTCTCTCTCTCACGCACAAGCATTCTCTCTCTCTCTGCCCCTCGGTCTCTCTGTGCCTCACTCTCTCCGCGTCCCTCACTCTCTCTGCGTCCCTCACTCTGTCCCTTACTCCCTCTGCGTCCCTCACTCTCTCTGCGTCGCTCACTCTGTCTGAGTCCCTCACTCTTTCTGTGTCCCTCCCTCTCACCCTCTGTCCCTCCCTCCCTCTCTGTGTCCCTCTCTCTCTCTGTCCCTCGCTGTCCGTGTCCCTCTCTCTCTGTGTCCCTCACTCTCTCTCTGTGTCCCTCACACTCTCTCTTTGTTTCTCTCTCTCTCTGAGTATCCCTCTCTCTCAATCTCTCTCTCTCTGTGTCCCTCTCTCTCTTTCTGTGTCTCACTCTATCTGTCCCTCTCTCTCTGTGTCTCTTTCTCTGTCCCCTCTCTCTCTGTGTCCGTCTCTCTCCCTGTTCCTAGCTCTCTCTCTGTCACTCTCTATGTATCCATCTCTCTCTCGCTGTCTCTCTCTCTCTCTCTGTCCACGCACTCTGTCCGCTCTCTCTTGCGCACACACAGGCACACACTCATTCTCTCGTGCACATGTAGACACTCTTTCTTTCACACATGCCCTCTCTCTCACGTGCCCACTCACTCTCGTTCACTTGTACATACACACTCTCTCACAAGCACGCACACACTCGCATGCACTCACTCTTTCACATACACACACACTTCCTCTCTCTCACTCACACACCCTCTTTCTCGCACTCAAACACACTCTCATGTATGTGCACATCATATTTCAAACAGGCTCACTCTCTCTCTCACTCACATGAGCACATTTTCTCTCTCTCATGCGCGGACACTATCTCATGCACGCACTCTGTCTTTTGCACACAGGCAGTCTCTCCCTCTCACACAAACAGGTATTCCACCTCTCTCGCACACATGCATTATCCTTCCCTCTCTCACACACAGGCTTTCTCTCTCTCTCTCATACACACACGCATTCTCACTCTCTCTCTCTCACAGGCATTCCCCCTCTCTCGCAGACACGCATTCTCTCTCTCTCTTACACACACACACGCATTCTCTCTCTCTCACACATGCATTCTCTCTCTCTCTCTCACACGCACACGCATTCTCTCTTTCTCGCATACAGGCATTCCCTCTCGCTCACACACACGCAGTCACTCTCTCACACTCGCATTCTCTCTCTCTCACACACGCATTCTCTCTCTCTCGCACACAGGCATTCCCTCTCTCTCTCACACACGCATTCTCTCTCTCTCACACACACACACACATTCTCTCTCGCACACACTCATTCTCTCTCGCACACACGCATTCTCTCTCTCTCTCACATGCATTCTCTCTCTCACACATGCATTCTCTCTCTCTCTCTCACACACTAATACATTCTCTCTCTCATGCACGCATTCTCTCTCTCTCGCACGCAGGCATTTCCTCTCTCTCACACACACACGCATTGTCCCTCTCACACACACACATGCATTCTCTCTCTATCACACACGCATTCTCTCTCCCTCGCAGACAGGCATTATCTTTCGCACACACTCATTCTCTCTCGCACACAGGAATTCTCTTCTCTCACACACGCATTCTCTCCCTCTCTCACACAGGCATTCTCTCTCTCTCTCAAACACACACATTCTCTCTCTCTTACACACGCATTCTGTCTCTCTCACATACTGTCATTCCCTCTCTCACTCACATACAATTTCTGAATCTCTCACACACGCATTCTCTCTCTCTCACAGATGCATTCTCTCTCTCACAGACGCATTCTCTCTCTCACACACACACATTCTCTCTCACACACAGGTATTCCCTCTCTCTCTCTCACACGCATTCTCACTCTCACGCACACATTCTCTCTCTCTCGCCCACAGGTATTCCCTCTCTCTCTCACACACACATTCTCTCTCACACATGCATTCTCTCTCTCTCACATACAGGCATTCCCTCTCTCTCTCACACACGCATTCTGTCTCTCTCACACATGCATTCTCTCTCTCTCTCACACAGGCATTCCCTCTCTCTCATACACGCATTCTTTCTCTCACACACACACTCATTCTCATCTCTCACACACACATTCTCTCTCTCACACACGCATTCCCTCTTGTACACACTCATTCTCTCTCGCGCACACGAATTCTCTCTCGCACATGCATGCATTCTCTCTGTCTCTCACACACGCATTCTCTGTCTCTCACACACACGAATTCTCTCTCTTTCACACACACATGCATTCTCTCTCTCACACACACACACATTCTCTCTCTCTCACACACACATTCTCTCTCTCTCTCACACATGCATTCTCTCTCTCTCTCACATGCTTTCTCTCTCTCACGCACGCATTCTCTCTCTCTCGCACACAGGCATTTCCTCTCTCTCTCACACACACTCATTCTCTCTCTCGCACATGCATGCTCTCTCTCTCTCACACACACGCATTCTCTCTCTCTCTCACACACACACATTCTTTCTCTCTCTCTCACGCACGCATTCTCTCTCTCACACACATGCATTCTCTCTCTCTCACACACACACGCATTCTCTCTCTCTCACACACACATGCATTCTCTCTCTATCACACACGCACTCTCTCTCTCTCGCAGACAGGCATTCCCTCTCTCTCTCACACATACGCATTCTCTTTCACACACACTCATTCTCTCTCTCGCACATGCATGCTCTCTCTCTCTCTCTCACACACGCATTCTCTCTCTCTCACACACACACGCATTCTTTCTCTCTCTCACACACACGCATTCTCTCCCTCACACAGGTATTCTCTCTCTCACACACACATTCTCTCTCACACACATGCATTCTCTCTCTCTCACATACTGTCATTCCCTCTCTCACTCACATACGAATTCTGAATCTCTCACACACGCATTCTCTCTCACACATACACACATTCTCTCTCGCACACAGGTATTCCCTCTCTCTCGCACACACGCATTCTCTCTCTCTCACACACACATTCTCTCTCTCTCTCACACACACGCATTCTCTCTCTCTCTCACACGCATTCTCACTCTCACGCACACATTCTCTCTCTCACGCGCACAGGTATTCCCTCTCTCTCTCACACACACATTCTCTCTCACACACGCATTCTCTCTCTCTCTCTCACACACACATTCTCTCTCTCACACACGAATTCTCTCTCGCACACGCATGCATTCTCTCTGTCTCTCACCCACGCATTCTCTATCTCTCACACACACGAATTCTCTCTCTCTCACACACACATGCATTCCCTCTCTCTCTCACACACGCATTCTGTCTCTCTCACACACACGCATTCTCTCTCTCTCCCACACATTCTCTCTCTCACACACGCATTCTCTCTCTCACACACACATTCGCTCTCTCTCACACACGCATTCTCTCTCTCTCTCTCACATATATTCTCTCTCTCATGCACGCATTCTCTCTCTCTCGCACACAGGCATTTCCTCTCTCTCTCACACACACGCATTTTCTCTCTCTCCCACACATTCACTCTCTCACACATGCATTCTCTCTCTCACTCACACACGCATTCTCTCTCACACACACATTCTCTCTCTCTCACACACGCATTCTCTCTCTCTCTCTCACACATATATTCTCTCTCTCATGCACGCATTCTCTCTCTCTCGCACACAGGCATTTCCTCTCTCTCACACACACACTCATTCTTTCTCTCGCACATGCATGCTCTCTCTCTCTCTCATAAACACGCATTCTGTCTCTCTCTCACACACACGCATTCTCTCTCTCACACACATGCATTCTCTCTCTCTCTCACACACACGCATTCTCTCTCTCTCACACACACATGCATTCTCTCTCTATCACACAAGCATTCTCTCTCTCTCGCAGACAGGCATTCCCTCTCTCTCTCACACACACGCATTCTCTTTCGCGCACACTCATTCTCTCTCGCACACAGGCATTCTCTCTCTCACACACACACGCATTCTCTCTCACACACACACGCATTCTCTCCCTCTCTCACACAGGCATTCTCTCTCTCTCTCACACACACACGTTCTCTCTCTCTCACACACGCATTCTCTCTCTCTCACATACTGTCATTCCCTCTCTCACTCACATACGAATTCTGAGTCTCTCACACACGCATTCTCTCACTCTCACACATGCATTCTCTCTCTCACAGACACATTCTCTCTCTCACACACACACGCATTCTCTCTCTCACACAGGTATTTACTCTCTCTCGCACACACGCATTCTCTCTCTCACACACACACATTCTCTCTCTCTCAAACACACGCATTCTCACTCTCATGCATGCATTCTCTCGCTCGCGCGCACAGGTATTCCCTCTCTCTCGCACACACGCATTCTCTCTCTCTCTCGCACACATTCTCTCTGCGTCTCTCGCATGCACGAGTTCTCTCTCTCTCATACACGGATCCTCTTTGTCTCTCTCGCTTGCATGCATTCTCTCTCTTGCACACACGCATGCATTCTGTCTCTCTCACATGCATGCATTCTCTCTCACACGCACGCATTCTCTCTCTCTCGCTCGCATGCATTCTCTCTCTCTCAGATACGCATTCACTCTGTGTCTCTCACACGCACGCATTCTCTTTGTCTCTCTCACACGCACGCATTCACTCTGTCTCTCTCTCCACGCATTCTCTCTCTCATACACAGATTCTCACTGTCTCTCTCGCTTGCACGCATTCTCTCTCTCTCTCTCACACGCAAGCATTCTCTCTCTCGCAGGCAAGCATTCTCTCTCTCTCTCTCACACGCATGCATTGTCTCTCGCACGCACGCATTCTCCCTCTCTCTCACGCTCGCATTCACTCTCTCTCTCTCACGCATGCATTCTCTTTCCCTCTCTCTCACCCACGCATTCTCTCTCTCTCTCTCTCTCACGCAAGCATTCTTTCACTCTGTCACACGCAAGCATTCTCTCACTCGCACGCACGCAAGTATTCTCTCTCTTGCACGCACACATTCTATGTGTCTCACACACACAAGCATTCCCTCACTCTCTCGCATGCAAGCATTCTCTCTCTCGCACGCACGCATTGTCTCTTTCATGCACGCACGTATTCTTCTCTCTCGCGTGCTCGCATTCTCTCCGTCTCCCTCGCACGCACGCATTCTCTCTCTCTCTTGCATGCACGCATTCTATCTCCCTAGCATGCACACGTTCTCTTTTGCTCTCTCTCATGCACGCATTCTCTCTCTCTCTCTGTCGTACGCACGCATTCCCTTTCTCTCTCTTGCACACACTCTCTCTCACACACACACATGAATTCTCTCACTCGCATACGCATTCATCTTTTTTGTACTCACACTCACTCTCTTTCTCTTAGACACACACACTCACTCACTCAGTCTTTCGTGCACCGACACACACTCTCACACACTTGGACTCTTTCTCTTACGCACGCACACCACACACACTCACTCTTTCTTGCACCCACATGCATACTCGCACACATGCACTCTCTTTCTCTTACACACACACCACACACACTCACTCTTTCTTGCACCCACACGCACACTCGCACACATGCACTCTCTTTCTCCTACACACACACCACACACACTCACTCCTTCTTGCACCCACACACTCATGCTCTCACTTCCTCTTACACACACTCACTCTTTCTTGCACGCGCACGCACTCTTGTACACATGCACTCTCTTCCTCCTTTACACACACACTCACTCTTTCTTGCACCCATGGCCACTCTCACACGCATGTACTCTCTTCCTCTTACACACACTCACTCTTTCTTGCACGCGCACACACTCTCACACACATGCACTCTCTTCCTCTTACACAGACACTCAAACTTTCTTGCACGTGCACACACTATCACACACATCTACTCTCTTCCTCTTACACACATATTTACTCTTTCTTGCACGCGCACACGCTCTCAAACACATGCACTCTCTTCCTCTTACACAGACACTCAAACTTTCTTGCACGCGCATACACTCTCAAACACATGCACTCTCTTCCTCTTACACACACACTCTCACTCTTTCTCGCACCCACGCACACTCTCGCACACATGCACTCTCATTCCCTTATGCACTCACACTCACTCTTTCTTGCACCCACCCACACACTCGCACACATGCACTCTCTTTCTCTTACACACACACACGTACTCACTCTTTCTTGCACCCACACCCACTCTCGTACACATGGTCCAGAACTAGTGGGCATAGGTTTACTGTGAGAGGGGAAAGATATGGAGGAGAGCTCAGGGCCAACCTGTTCACTCAGAGGGTGGTACATGAATGGAATGAACTGTCAGAGGAAGTGGTGGAGGCTGGTACAATTGCAACATTTAAAATGCAGCTAGAAAGGGTACGTGAATGGGAAGGTTTGGGGGGAGATGGGCCAAGTGCTGGCAAAAGAGACTAGACCAGGTTAGGATATCTGGTTGGCATGGACGGGTTGGACCAAAGGGTCTGTTTCCATACTGTACATCTCTATGACTGTATGACTCACACCAAACTCCCATCCATCTGTCATTCATGCGCACACAGATGTACATTGCTATTGTGTCTGGCAATGCCTTTATTTTAACATTCTCAAACACTTAACCTCATCTGTCCATGCAACTTCTCTCATTCTCTCTCTGTTGCCTAACAAAAAGCCTGCCAGTTGTTCTTATTTAAAATAGGTTCCTCCATGTGCGTTCCTTCTTAAACATTGAGTTTCACATTCATACACGCCAATCGCGCACAAACACGCACTCTCCCTCAGTTTCTGATGAACATGCACGCAAAAACACACATGCAGCGAATCTTCCCATTATAAACAGTAATCTGATGCGAATATATTTTGCATATGATAGTAAAGTTTGCAATACTCTCTATGCTGGGCAGATAGTGCAGTTTACTGAGCAAAACACTAACATGGTCTGCACAGCTCTCCATGCTGGGCTGTCATCTTGTCCCAGTTTATGTTGTTTGTGGTGTTCTGTCAAGCAGATTCAGAATTTGATGAAACAAACCATTTCAGCTGATCTGACAATGCCTTTATTCAATGTTTTCATTCTTATAAGTTTACTCTCGAAGATCTCACTTCTCCAGTTAGTCGCACTGTCCTGTCTGTTTCCCCACATTTCCACAAGATTTTTCAATTGATTAACTCTCTGTTTCTGTCTTTGATGTGATTCTTTCTATCCCTCTGTATCTTTCCCTCGGCTTAGCTTTTGGCTCCGTATTGTATCGAGTGCTGGCATTGTGAAGCTCAGAAACAGTGAAATGGTGTGAGTCAGGCTGTTGTTCACTTCGTGGTATGTCCCATGCATGGTCCATGGACAGGGGTGTTTCAGAAGTTATGAGACACATCCTTGTAACTTGGTCTGTACCTGAATTTGTCCCTCTCAGGTGACCTTGCGATTAGTAACACGAGGAAGCCCCTTAAGTAAAGGACAACGCATCTAAATTGTGTGCCAATGCTGTCACGTTTTTAAAAAGTTCTCCTTTCTTTAAATAAGAGATCTTGAATGCCAAACTGCCTGCTGAAAACGGCTTAAGTAAATAACTGACGACGCTTTTATGGTTTTTAATAAATAATAGTAACAACGGCCTAGTAACTTATCCCCAGCTGCTACTCTCTCCGAAACCTGACTTGATGCTGTTTCCTCCTGGATTGGAGAACTGTATGTGAGAATGTATGTCTGAATGTTCCTTTTTGCCAAGGGGTTTGTTTATGGGATGTTAGTATATTGGAACAGTTCATTCGTAGAAGATACTGTATCCATTATTTGGAAAGGATTCCAATAGATAAATTATTCAAAATTCCTCTTCACTGTGTATGGATTTTCATTAGAGGGTTGAAATATATTGTGTTTTACTAAATGGTGAATGGTTTGACGAGTAACATCACATCTGGAACAACCATTTCACATCTATCCTTTAAAATAAGAAAAGGTGTGTATTCAAGATACCCTCCTAAAATAGTTTGACGCAGTCTAGTTGGTCTATAACAAATTGATGAGTCATGTCTGGTTCCAAATCGATAATACGAAATTGGGTTTAAAATTACAATCCCTACATTGTGCAAATAGGCCATTCGACCAAACAAGTCCACACCGACCCTCCGAGGAGTAACCTTCCCAGACCCAATCCTCTACCCTATTATTACACATTTACCCCGACAAAGGATTCTAACCCACACATCCCTGGAAACGATAAACAATTTAGCATGGCCAATTCAGCTGACATGCGCATTTTTGTATTTTGGGAGGAAACCAGAGAATCCAGAATAAGCTCATGCCTACACTGGAGATTATACACCGGGAGACTGTTGGGTTCAAAGGTCCCGTATGATAGCTGTTAGTGCCTCTTGTTGTGGATGTTGAAATCGGTTGCTTAAAACAGTGTTTTGTTTATAAAGATTCTTTCAGTCACTTAGTGTTCTCGGGGTGAGGAAGAAGTGAATTTGCGGGTTTTACAAAAGGGAATGAAGGCAAAGCTGTAGGAATTGACAGACAAGCTGGAGTTGGGGTTGTGATTGTCTGTGAGAAAATGAGAGATAATTGCAGCTCTAGTTCGGCAATTACATTTTGTTGAACCACCATCAGACTCTGGAAATGGCTGGAATTCAATTTCAAATGAAGCACTTTGTACATGAGAAAGAATTGAAACAGTTTGAATTATGATGAAAAGTAGAAATAAAAGAAAAGGAAGTTAAGACGAAACAGAGAAAAAGATAGAAGAAAAGCATAGAGTTTCAACTTAAAAAGTTAGCAATTATAGAGGAAACTTGGCATAGAAGGCGGAGATGAAGTTAGATGGTAGGCTGTATCAGAAGGATAGTGAGGTTGAACAACCCTGTAGTAGCCAATTGCCTCAGGGGGTTCTGTTTAAATACATCCAGGCATTATCTAAATTTGATGAGAAGGATGGGGAAGCCTCTTGAATTTCATTTGAGAAAGTGGCTAAACAAATGCACTGCTCAGTGACCTTGTGGATTTAGTTGATCCAAACCAAGCTGATAGGTATTTGAATCCTTATTGGAGGTGATATCTGGCCAGTATGAGGAGACGAAGAAAGCCATCTGAAGTATATATGAGGTTGTGTATGAAACCGACAGACAGCGTTTCAGGAATCTATAAAATGGTCCCTGGTTAAACGCACATTGAGTTTGAAAGGATAAAACAAAGTCATTTTGAAAGGTGGGTAAGGGTATTAAAAACAGAGCAAACCTATTACACTGTTAGAGAGATTCTTATTTTTGAGGTGGTATCTGGCCAGATTTATAACGGTTACTTCAAATAAAACAAAAATTGTCGTGGACTCAAATATCATAAGCGAAAACCAATGTATTATTGTCACTGGTACCAAAAGGTCCTTTACAGCAATGTTTTCAATTAGCTCTTCTGATCATCCAACTCCAATTCCTAAGTAATCTGATCTCGAGCTCGGTGCGACACATAATATTAATACAAGCCATCTCACACATGCTCATGAAATCCATTTTTCTCAGCATTAGCATTGAGTCATCTGAGTCATGCAAGCCATGAAGGTGTGAGGCGAAAGTGGAGACTACAGATGCTGGAGATCAGAGTGGAAGAGTATGGTGCTGGAAAAACATAGACAGGCAGCATACTAGGAGCAGGAGTATAGATGTTTGGGCATCGTCAGGAATGACGCTTGTGGGCCAAGGGGGCTGAGGGATAAATGAGAAGTGGGTGTGGCAAAAGGGAGGTAGCTGGGAATACGATAGGAAGATGAAGTTGGGGTTGAAATTGACAGGTGATGAACGGAGACAGAACGCCTCATCAACTGCATCCATTACACCCAATGTAGTCTTTCCTACATTGGAGAGACAGGACGCCAACTTGTGGATCATTTCAGAGAATATCGCTGGGACAGCCACATTGACCAACTCCACCATCTTGTGGCTGAACACTTTAACTCCCCTTCCCACTCTGCCAAGGACATGAGGGTTCTGGGCCTGCTCCATCGCCACTCCCTAACCACCAGAAGCCTGGAGCAAGAAAGCCTCATCTTCCGACTTGGGACCCTCCAACCACAAAGGATCATGGTGGATTTCACCTGTTTCCCCTCTTCCTCAAACCCCATCTTATCCCAGTCCAAACTTGCAACTCAGCACCGCCATTTTGAACGTTCCTATGTGTCCACCTGCCATCCCATCAGCCCCACCTTCATCTACTTATTAGATCAAAGGAGGCAGCTTAGGAAAATGCCAAGTATTGTAGTAGGCCAGTGGATTCAGAGAAATGTAAGGCCCAGTAAAGGATGGCCAAGAAACTGAGAAGAAAATCAAAAACGTAAAGCATGCAAACGAAAGAAAAGCAAAAGCCTGCTAAAAAGCTTCTGTCAATGTATGAAACAAAATCAAAAACACGCTCAAATGTGGTGTGCAGACAGGATCATTTATTGTAGAGAACAGAAAAATCACAGGGAAACGAAACAGTTATTTTTGTGTCCATCTTCAAGGAAGAATATCCAGAAATTCTCCCAGAAATAACAAGAGACCATGGGATTTTTGTAAGTAAAGTCAAAGATCATTCATATCAGTGATGAGGTCTTTATTGAACAGACAGCCAGATTGAGTATTGATAAATCTGACAGACCAGATGTAGTACATACAAGTATTTCAAATGAAGCAGCAATGGACATATTGATTGCATTGCGGATTTTCATGTTATTTTCCTACACATTACTGAAAGGCATTTAGCTAATCTGAATAAGGTAAAGTTTATAAATATTAACCGACAGTTTAAGAAAGGATGAAGATAGAGAGCGTTGAACTACAGACCAGTTAACTTGTCATCCGCGGTCGGGTGTCTGTTGGACTCAATTACACAGAACGTGCTGCTAGATATATAGAAGGTAATGGCAAAACCGGGAAGTATGATAACGCATCGATGAAATGAAAGCCAGAAGTGGCAAACACTTTTTGGAACGGTTTGAAAGATGATTCTTGTAGACATAAGCAATGAGGAACCAATGGATAACGTACAGTTGGATATTCAGGAGCAATATTTTGAGAACTCACACTGTAAGCTCATAAGAAAAAATAAAACGCAAGGTATTGGGAAATATATATGCAAACGGGACAGTTAAAATTAGGTTTACATTCATGTGAATGTAATTGCAATGTAGGACATGTCGTGCACCAGTTGCATAGAGTGTTAGTGAGACTAAACGTAAAGTATTGTGTACCGTTTGGAGTCCCAATCTAAGATATAATATACTGACTACAGAGGAACTGCAAAAGGTATTATCCAGATTAATCCATAAAATTGCAAGATTGTCTGATGGGGAAACTCACCTTGTGATCTTGCTTTTCATAATTTGATTACAGTGAAACTTAGAAATATCGAGGGGACTGAATAACAGAGGGACAAGGAGAAGTGCAATCAGGCGAGATTAGCGAGAATCCCACTATATTCAACATATACAAGTAGAATAGAATAATCAGCCAACAGTTAGTGTCCATTAGAAACCAAAGGGGGGCAATCTGTGTGTGAAGCTGTTGAGCATTGATAGGTTGTTACATGAGACCTTCGCATCTGTTTCACTTGGGAGAAGGGGGAGTGAGGCAGAGAATTCGAGAAGATGGACTGAGAAGCTCTCGAACAGATTTACGTAAAATACGAGCAGGAATTTGAGGCTTTGACCGGTATAAAATTAGACCAATCCCCGGTCTGGATGAGTTGTATCACAGGCTGCTGTCAGGGTCAAAGGAGGAAAGACCCTGACTGAAAATTGTAATTAGAATCTGACCATAAGGGAGGTGCCAGAGGACTGGAGAACAGTTAATCTGATTCTACTTCATGGTAAGGGTGGTAGAGATAGATCAGGGAACTATAGACAAGTGACTGTTAGATCATTGATAGGAAAATTACTGGAGAAAACAGGGAAGGAAAAAAATCGAACTCTAATCAGAGTGGCAAGGGTAATCAGCGATAATCATCATGACATTATCAGAGGGAAGTCACATTTAATGAATTTGATTGAATTAGTTTGAGGAAGTCGCTTATTTAGTTTTGTAGCAAGGTCTTTGCCAAAGTTCCACATGAGAAACTGAGAAATAAAGTATTCTCACAGTATCAAGAATAAATTGACAAGTTATAACAAAAGTTGTCGTAGTGTCAGTAGACAGATGGTGGTGGGAGAAGGCTGTTTGTGTGACTGGAGACCAGTGTCCCCTGGTGTACCACAGAGATCAGTGCTGTGTCCCTTATTTTTTGTGGTACTCATAAATGGTGTAGATGTGAATCTGCAGGGAGGTGGGTAGAGGAGGTGGGAGTTGTGATAAGTAAGTTTGCGTTTGATACAATGATTGGCCGGGTGGTCGGCAGTGAGGAGGAAGGCTTTATGTTGCAGGAAGATACAGAAGGAATGGTCAGACGGTTGGATCATTGACAGATGGAATGTAAACCTGGTAAGTATGAGGAGATGCATTTTGGAAGAAGGAACCAGACAGGAGACTACTCAATGAATGGCAGCGCAAGGGAAGCTTAGACTGTGTACCTCCACACATCCCTGAATGTGACTGGACAGGATAATGGGCTAGTTAAGAATTGGACCTTGGGTGCAGCATTTATTAATCAGGGAGTAGATTATAAGAGCTATACAGGGCTTTCGTTTGGCCAAGATGGAATACTGTGTGGAGTTCTGGGAGCAACATTACAGGTAGGATGTGATTGTACTGGAGGGTGTGCAGAGGAGATTCACCAGGATGTTCCCTGGGATGGACCATTTCAGCTATGGAGAGAGACTGGATAAGCTCGGGTTGTTTTCTTTGGAGCAGAGAAGGCTGAGGGGGATGTGATTCAGAAGGATAAGATAATGAGGGACATGGACAGGGTGGATAGACAACAGTTGTTTCTTTCAGTCAGAGGGTCAAGAACAAGGGAGCACAATTTTAGAGTGAGGAGTTTGAGGTACAGAGAGAATTTATTTTTTTTTCTCACCCAGAAGTTGTTGTGGTCTGGAATGCACTTGCTGAAAGGGGAGTTATCATGGGTAACCTCACAACCGTTAAAAAGTGCTTGGACGGGAACTTGGAAGTGTCATGGCATTCCCGGCGATGGACCTGATGTTGGAAAATGGGACTAATATAGATCGTGCTGTATTTCTGTTGGCACATAGTCTATAGTACTGAGAGTGTATGGTGTGCAAGGTCAATTATTGAGCAGCTGAATGTACGAATTGATCGGTTTCTGAAAAGTGAACGGTAATAGCTTGTTTAATCATGTCAACGTGAGAGGTATGAGAAAGTAAGTGCAGCTTCCTGAAACCAGAGAATAGGCAATGGGAAACAGGGAAATGGCAGAACGATGAAGTCACTACTTCAGTTCTGTCTTCACAGAACTTTCGAACAATACTAGGAAAACCAAGTCTGGTGTGTGAAAATGACATAGTACACGGAACATAGAACATAGTAAGTAAATGGATTAGGAGAAATTATTGGGACTGAAAATAATGGTCATAGACAACTTTAACATAGATTTAAGAAATGAGAATTATGATTGTGAAACAGACAGGAAGACAAATGAAAGAGAAACAATGGATGTAATACATTTAGATTTTCATAAAAAAACTTTGGTAAAGCGCCAAGCCTTGTTTGCAAAATTAAATCTTAGTGGATTGTGGCTAATATATGTCTCATGTTTCTAGAATGGGACAGCTGGCAGGAAACAGTGAATAGAAATAAACAGACTTGTGAAGCAACAGCCTGACATTGTATTTAAGGTATGATTCTGTGAGTGTGACTCTGTCCCAGACACCCCATCACCTTCCCCGGAGATCTCCTGTCTCACAAGCAGGACAGACACAGCAGATGTGACGGCAGAGTGAGATACAGTCCTCAATAGTGACTCTGTATCCCATGAGGTCTCACGGTGTAGTTCAGACATGGGAAAGGAAACCTCCTGCTGATAACCATATACCAGCCTCTCTCAACTGAAGAATCAATATTCCTCCATGCTGAACAACATTTGGAGGAAACACTGACGCTGGTAAGGATGCAAGATGTACTCTGGGTGGGGGATTCCAATGTCCACCTCCAAGAGTATCTCAGCTACACCATTACTGATCGAGCGGGCCGGTCCTAAAGGATATAACAGCTAGACTAGGTCGGTGGCAGGCGGTGAAGGAACCAACTAGAGGAAAATACATCCTTGACCACATCCTTATTCAGCCAATTGCAGAAGTATCTGCCCATGACAATATTGGTAAGAGTGACTATCGCATAGTCATTGTGGAGACAAGTCACACCTTCACATTGAGAATAACCTCCATCAGTTTGAGTGGTACTATCCACGTGCTAAACAAGACAGACTTCGAACAGATCGAGCAGCTCAAGTCTGGGTTTCCATAAGGTATTGTGGGTCATCAGTAGCAGCAGAATTGTACTCCCACACAACGTCATGGCCTGGCATGTCCCCCTCACAACAATTACCATCAAGCCAGAGGATCAACCTTGGTTCAATAGAGTGTGCAGGAGGGCAGGAACAGCACCGGGGACACTTGACATTGAGATGTCAGCCTGGTGAAGCATGAAACAGGACTACATGTGTGCCAAAGAGCAGAAGCAATAAGTGATAGACAGAGCTAAGTGATCCCACAAGCAACGGATCAGATGTAATCTCTGCAGTCCTTCCACTTCTCGTCGAGAAACGCTAGGGACAATTAAACAATTCACTGGATGAAGAGATTCCACAAATAACCCCTTCCTCCATGATGGAAGAGCCCAGCCCTTCAGTGTATAAGATAAGGCTGATGCATTCGTACCAATCTTCAGTCAGAAATGCTGAGTGGATGATCCATCTCAGCCTCCTCCAGTGGTCCTCAGCAATTCAGTTACCATTCATCCACAACAAGTGGACTGCAGTAATTCAACAAGACAGCTCATCACCGCCTTATCAAGGGGAACTAGGGACAGGAAATAAATTCTGGCCCAGCCAGTGACACCCAGATTGACGAAGTAAATAAATTGGAAAAATAAAATTAACAGGAAGGTTGCTGTGGTCTCGCAGGGATCGGTGCTCAGGCCCCAGATGTTCGCAATACCAATTAAACATTTGATTGCAGGAATCAAATACAATATATCCCAGCCTGTTGAAAGCACTAAAAGATGTGAGATTGTGAGTGGGTGGGGAGGATGTCAAAAAGTACCAAGGTAACTGAGACAAGTGGAGTGAATGGGCAAGTATGTTGCAGATGGAGAACAAGGTGGGTAGAGGTGACGGTGTGCCCTTTGGTGGGAAGAATAGATTGTCAGCTTATATTTGAAACATGTTGATCTATAAAGCGATGTCTGCTCCTTTATGTTGTTTCCTTCTGAGCAGTGCTCCAAGGTCCCTGAAGCACAGAGAGTTCTCAACCCAGAGGTCAATACTGGGAATGGCATTGTCATGCTGACCAGTGTACATTGACCCTCCAAGGGGGGAGCTGTAAGATTGAAAAGGATCTGAATCTCCTTGTTAACCAGTCACTGAAAGCAATATTGCAGAAACAGAAAGCAGTTAGGAAGATAACTGATGCATTGACCTTCATTTCAGGATTTGAGCCCAGGAGTAAGGGTGACTTACTGCAGCTGTACAGGGCTTAGTTGGGACCCCATCTTGAACACTGTGCAGTGTTGTGTGCAGTTTTGGTCTCCTTACCGAATAAAGGACAAACCTGACATTGAGGGAGAGCAGCAAAGGATAACCAGACTGATTCTCTGGGATGACAGGCTTGTTGTGGGAGCAGAGTTTGGGGAGACTGGGTCTGTATTCCATGGACTTTATGAAAATGAGTGGTGATCTCAGTGAGATATATAAAACTCTAACAGGGTGTGACAGTATTGAATCAGGGATGGAATTTCCCCTGGACGATATGTCTAAAACAAGGGTACAGGCAGGACTCTGTGCATTGAGATGAGAATAAATATTTGCACTCAGAGACTGGGGCACCTGAGGAATTCGCTCACACCTCGAAGCCAAGGCACTGAATCTAAATAAGGATTTAGAGGCAGTAAACGAATGAGGTAAGAGTACAGTGTGGAAATGAAAGGCCATCCATCATTATACTGAATTGGGTAGCAAACTCGATGGGCCAAAGGGACTACTGTACTTCCTACTTATAGTTTTCCAAGGTTACTCACATTAACGGATATATTCATTTAGTGTGACAAGTGCATTGAGGAGATGTTTGAACATGAACTAGAATGGGGGAGGCTCAATATGTTGTATGACCTCCTTCTTTGGGTCCATTTCTGGAACAGTTGAGGAACCCAGAGTGTGGGAGTAAGTACATGAATGTTTTTGGTACTTACTGTCTTTAATTTCCGATATGGCGAGGAAGAACTGTTTGTTTAGTGTATGGATTCTTCTGTGGATGTTTCTCCTTCTTTACCGGTGTTTGCGTGTAGTCTGTGGGAAAATTGTCACAAACTCTCAGAAGTAAGGAAGGAGGTCTCTGCAGGGGCGACAGGATTGTGTTTACCATTCCCTTTTCCGATACCGAAACTGGTGCTGGGTGTTCTGTCTGGTTTTATCCTTGAAGACATCGGAAAAGTTCGATACAATTGAGGATCTTGCTTTGCCATTTCAGAGACTATTGAAGAGTTTATCACATGTCCATGTTTCTGGAGTCACTTTGAGGCCAGTCCAGGAAAGCACGGGAGATTCACTTCCTGAAAGTACATTGGAAAATAATGGGTCGGAGAATCGGGCTAGTATTGAATGAGAGGAAGACCATGAGGTGGGGTGGGTAGTTAATGAGGTGAGTTCGATAAGATAACACCAGGAAACTAGATCAGCCTCGTACAGACAATCCCTCTGCCACACTCAAAGAAAATGGAACTGAGACAAATTATTGTATGATTCAGACCAATGAGTTGAAGACTATACTGAACCTACTCCCAGTTACAAATGCGCAGAAAGAAAGATCAACGGACTTCACACCAATATCCCTTTTTCCCATCTTTCCTGGGAAGACTGACTCATATTACAGGATGCTATCGAAGTGTCTACATTTCAACATTCTAAAACCACGGAACACATCTTTCAAAGACACTATCTCTCAGTCTCCCCCTCTCTGTCTATACCCCAAACCCCTCCCATGTGATGATATTAAACTGAATCCCCTGCCATCTCTTTCTGGCAGTGATGCTCACACCCACATCAGCCCCTTGTCAGGACACAATGCAAAAATGGAGCTGTAAATGGGTGGGAGCTGCACATCCTGTCACTTCCAGCATGGGCGGCCAGCTTTCCCGCGCTGGGCAGGGATCAAACACAGTGGGACTGAGCAATGCACTGGGGTGGTGTACACAGTCCTACATGCTGGGAGGGTAACTGCTCCTGGTTTACAGATCAATGCACTGGGGTGGGGTACAGAGTTTAACATGCTGGGAGGGTAACTGCTCCTGGGTTACAGATCAATGTACTGGGATGGTGGACACAGTCCTACATGCTGGGAGGGTAACTGCTCCTGGGTTAAAGATCAATGCACTGGGGTGGTGTATGCAGTCCTACATGCTGGGAGGGTAACTGTTCCTGGGGTACTGATCAATGCACTGGGGTGGTATACACAGTCCAACATGCTGGGAGGGTAACTGCTCCTGGGTTATAGATCAATGCACTGGGGTGGTATACACAGTCCTACATGTTGGGGGGGGGGTCACTGCTCCTGGGTTACAGATCAATGCACTGCGGTGGTGTACACAGTCCTACATGCTGGGAGGGTAACTGCTACTGAGTTACAGATCAATGTACGGGGGTGGTGTACACAGTTCTACATGCTGGGAGTAGGGGGTGGGGGGGTGTAACTGCTCCTGGGTAACAGATCAATGTACTGTGGTGGTGTACACAGTCCTACATGCTGGGAGTGGGGGGTGGGGGTGTGTAACTGCTCCTGGGTAACAAATCAATGTACTGTGGTGGTGTACACAGTCCTACATGCTGGGAGGGTAACTGCTCCTGGATTACAGATCAATGTACTGGGGTGGGGTACACAGTCCTACATGCTGGGAGGGTAACTGCTCCTGTGTTACAGATCAATGTCCTCGGGTGGGGTACACAGTCCTACATGCTGGGAGGGTAACTGCTCCTGGGTTACAGGTCAATGTACCGGGGTGATGTTCACAGTCCTACATGCTGGGAGGGTAACTGCTCCTGGGTTACAGAACAATGCACTGGGGTGGTATACACAGTCCTACAGGCTGGGAGGGTAACAGCTCCTGGTTTACAGATTAATTCACGAGTAATCACGGCATAGTTCGCTGTGCTGGTCAGACTATCTGTTTGAGGTTTATTGATGAATGCACTGTTGTGGTCTGCATAGCTCCCCGTGCTGGACAGATATCTCGTCCGCGTTTATAGATCAATGCACGGCTGTGGTCTGCACTGTTTCCCATGCTGAATACTTGCTGGCGGAACACAGCAAGCCAGGCAGCATCAGGAGGAGTGGAATTTGATGTTTCGGTGTAGACCTCCGTCAGGACTCTTGCAGAAGGGATACACCTGAAACGTCGACTTCTCCACCTCCCAGCGTGGCTTGCTGTGTTCTCCCACCTTCCTGCCTGTCTTCTTTGGATTCCAGCATCTGCAGCTTCTCTGTCTCTGTCCCAGTTTTCCATAGTGTACACATGTCTCATCTGCGTTTGAAGAGAAGTGCCCTGACATGATCTGCGCAGTGTTCCACTCTGGACAGATTGCTGGGTTGTATTGACCAGTGTAATGGATGAATCTGCACAGATTGCTTGGTTGTACTGAGCAGTACACTGGCCTGGTCTGCACCGTGTTCCACGGTGAACAGATATCTCCTCTGGGTGTATGGTGTCTGGGCTGGTTCTGTGTGGTGGATTGAGAATGTGGTATATCTCACCATTTTAGCTGATCTGGCAATGCCTTTAGTTCCCATTCCTGTGATTGGACGCTCCGTCTCTCACCCCATTAATGTTAATGTCACCCGAGGCACAGTACATCGTGTTGGTGGGGTGGGTAGGGGGAAAAGGTCATGGACATGTCAAGGGGTTCCCCGGAACATTCTGTCCGTGACATTCTATAACTGCCATTCCTCGGAACGTTCTGTCCCCGACATTCTATAACTGACATTCCTCGGAACGTTCTGTACCTAACATTCTACAACTGACATTCTTCGGAACGTTCTGTCCCCGACATTCTATAACTGACATTCCCCGGAACGTTCTGTCCCTGACATTCTATAACTGACATTCCCCGGAACGTTCTGTCCCTGACATTGTTTGGGAACGGCCAGACGTCAGTGAATTGAACAAACGATAAGATCCCGAGGGAAGAGATCCCGTTCCAGGGAGCAGGAGACACTGTTCCGAAGGCCCCTCTGGCAGTTAAAGGGCTGAATACGTTTTCCCTGCGTTTACATTTCTCCACGACACAGGATAGACCACAATTTTGATCAAAATACAGGAATTCCCAAACTTCGTTTGTCTTCAGGAAACTGGGAGAGAATCCTTCAGGACAGCAACGTTCCCACCCTCCGTATTAGGAACTGGGAAGGAGTGACCTGTGTCTGCTCTCGAGTGATCGAGTGTGTGGGAATGTTCTAGAAACCATCTGTCCTTATGGATGTGTCTCTGTGTGTTTGGGGAGGGAGGGTTTCTTGTGATTTATGTCACATTTTTGTCAGTAATTCCGACCTTCCCATTTGTTATTCCAGCTCCAATTATTTTAATAAATCCCTGAATACTGGGACACATTTGAAAATCTCACTGGGTCCCCGATCAAACGGGTCCCTTTGCCTCCAGGCTGATGGATAATGGGTTTGTTTTCCTTCCTCACAGTTAACGTAGTGACCATCTACGTCCTGCTTTATAAAGATTGTGGATTGTCTCCATGTGTCAGACGTTACCTGGGGGCCATGGCAGCGGCGGATCTCCTGGTCATTATACTCGACCTGATCCTGAGACACATTCTCATTGTTTATCCGGAACAGTTTTATTTCCTGAGGGAGTCCGTCCCCGTGTGTAATATCCACGCCGTCCTGCTTTATGCAGCCACTGACTGCTCTGTCTGGTTCACCGTCACTTTCACCTTTGATCGGTTTGTGGCCATTTGTTGCCAGAAGCTGAAAAGTAAATATTGCAGTGAGAAAACGGCGGCTGTGGTTCTGGGAGCAGTGACTGTGCTGAGCTGTTTCAAGAACATTTCCTGGTATTTTATTCTCACGGCTTGGTATTTGCTGGTGAACGACCCCTGGTTTTGTTCTGTAACAACCGCTGTTCGAGTCTCCAGTGTCTGTGTCACACTCGAGTTCCTTCACCACATTCTAACCCCGTGTGTCCCATTTCTCCTGATTCTGCTGCTCAATGTTCTCACCGTCAGACACATTTTAGTGACCAGCAGAGCCCGCAGGAGACTCCGCGCTCACACCAATGGGGACGCTCAGTCTGACACTGAAATGAGAAACCGAAAAAAACCCATCATTTTACTGTTTGTGATCTCGGCCAATTTCATCCTGTTATGGTCAATGTTAATGCTGTATTCTTTATGGAGACGGATGTATAATATTGGGTATCGGTCTGTGTATCTCCATTTCTTTGTGCAGGAATTGGGCTTCATGCTGCAGCTCCTCAGTTGCTGCACAAACACCGCGATTTATGCCGTGACCCAGACTAAGTTCAGGCAGCAGCTGAAGAATGTGTTGAAATATCCCTTCACCCAAATCCATCCATCCATCAAATTCCCTCATTAATCAATCCATCCGGGATTTTCTCATTTCAGTTCAGTGTTTCAGTGATGGAGCACCCTGTCGCTATGGTAACAGACTGAGGGTAGCGCTGGTTTGTCCCTCCTTATCCCCCAGGGGGGTTACAGGGAAACATTTCAATGTTTCTCACAACTCAGTGGCCAGTGAGAAAAGGCACCATCCCACTGAATGTATCCATCACTTCCATTTTTAAACAATAAAAATGTTGATTAAAGCGTGCCGAGCAGCAGAGTGACCGATGTTGTTGTGTGTCTTTGTGTTGGAGAAGCTGAGCTGGGGAGAGACAAACTCTGCCCCAAGTCCTGGTCCTCAGGGAAGGGGAGGGCACCGCGCCCTGAGCTCAGGAGCTGGGTTTAACTCCCTCTGTCCCTCCCACTCCAACCCGACCTCCTCATTTCCTCTCTTCCTCCTCAATTCTCTACCCCTCTCTCTTCCACCACCTCTCCTCTTCATTCTCCCACATCCCCCTCTCTACACACACACCCAAAACTGGTTTCTCCACCTGCCTCCATTCTTCCCTCTCCTCCTCCCCTCACTCTCTCTTGCCGCTTCTGTCTCCCTTCTGCAATTCCATCTCTACCACCTTCCCCCCCCCCCCCTTCTCCCATATCCCATCCCCACCATCGCACACGCAGCCTCACCACCAACCCCCTCGTCTCTGGGTCAGAGGGGAAGTGAAGGACCAGGGAGACAGTGTGTGGCAGATAGACAGGGAGGGAGGGAGAGAGATTCAGCCGAAGAGAAACGGAAGGAGGTGGAGAGAGAGAGAGTCACCGAGGAAGTGGGATCGAGAGTGGGAGAAGGTGGAGAGAGAGCGAGGGGCAGGGAGAGAGAGGGGCAAGAGAGAGATCGGGTGAGGAAAAGAAAGAGAGATACACGGGAGGAGACAATGAGAGTGAGGGTTGGGAGAGAGAGAGTGGGCGAGAGAAAGGGTGAGACTGAGAGAGGGGTGAGGGAGGGGGCAAGAGAGAAAGGGAGAGAGAGAGAGACGGGACGGGAGAGAGAGACGGACGAGAGAGAGAGCGAGGGCGAGAGAGAGAAATGGTGAGAGAGAGCAAGGGCAAGAAGGAGACGGGAGTGTGTCGGGGGTGGTCGAGAGAGAGGGGGGCAGGAGAGAGAGAGAGGGTGGGAGCGAGCGTGAGGGGCAAGAGAGGACGAGACAGAGAGAGAGAGGGAGGGAGGGAGGAAATGGGTGAGAGAGAGAGGGAGAGAGTGACCAAGAGAAAGATCGAGGGGGGTGAGAGAGAGAGAGACAGGCGAGAGAGAGCGACAGGCAGAGGGGTGACAGAGGAGAAGAGGTTGCGAGAGCGAGAGAGAGGGGAAGAGAGAGCGGGATAAGGGAGAGAGTTTGTGAGAGACGGGGGAGAGTGAGAGAGAGGGGGCTAGCGAGTGACAGAGATGAGAGAGAGGGGGTGTGAAAGAGAGAGATAGAGGGAGACAGAGAGAGAGGGAGTAGAGAGAGAGAGGAGGCGGGAGTGGGAGGGAGGGTCGAGAGAGACAGAGAGAGACGGAGAGCGAGAAAGAGAGAGAGAGAGATGAGAGAGGGCGACGGGGTTGAGAGAGGAAGAGAGGGTGCGAGAGCGAGACTGAGATGGGATGAGAGCGCAAAGGAGGGAGAGATGTGTCGAGAGAGAGAGAGGGCAAGAGTGAGAGATGGCGACAGGGAGAGGATGACAGAGAGAGAAGCCATAATGAGAGAAAGAGTCGCAGAGAGATGAAGAAAGGAGATGAGCAAGGGGGAGAGAATGTGCACGAGAGGGACAGCGAGAGAAAGAGGGGGCCGAGAGAGAGAGGTCAAGATGGAGGGAGAGAGGGGCCAGATACGAGAGAGAGTGCGAGAGAGAGAGGGAGAGAGATGGTCGAGAGAGAGAGAGAAGGGGGCGGGATAGAGAGAGAGGTCTACAGAGAAAGAGAGGGGGGGAGTGAGAGAGAGAGGCCAAGAGAGAGGGAGAGGGAGCGAGAGATAGGGGAGAGCGAGATGGAGGAATGGGGCAAGTGAGAGGTAGAGAGATGACAGAAAGAGAGAGGAGGCAAGAGACGGAGGGAAGGCCATAAGAGACAGAGAGAGACAGACAGACAGACAGAGACAGAGAAAGAGGGGTGAGGCAAGAGTGAATGAGGAAGACAGTGGCGAGAGAGAGAGAACAGACAGGAGCCAAATAAAGAGAGGTGCGAGAGAGAGAGGGGCGAGAGAGAGAGGGGGGGTGATAGACAGAGGGATAAAGAGAGAGATGGAGAGAGCGAGAGAGGTAGAACGAGAGAGAGAACGAGAGAGAAAGAGAACAAAAGAGAACGAGAGAGAAAATGAGAGAGGGAGAAAGGTGCAAGAGAGAGGGAAAGAGGGGGCAGATATGAGAGAGAGAGTGAGAGAGCAAGAGAGAGGAGAGAGCGAGGGAGGGAGACAGGGAGACAGGGAGACAGGGAGAGAGTGAGCGAAAGAGAGGAAGAGAGGGGCGAGAGAGGGGCGACAGAGAGAGAGAGAGCGAGGGGGAGAGAACGAGGGGGAGAGAGAGAGGGAGAGAGAGGGGAGAGACTGCGAGGGGGGAAATGGAGAGGGATACAGAGAGAGAGCACGAGCAAGTGAGAGAGGGAGAGCGAGAGACAGAGACGGGGAGAGCAAGAGAGAGGAAGCCAGAGCGAGAGATGTGAGCAAGCTAGAGACAGAGAGATGAGAGAGAGAGTTGCGAGCGAGAGAGGAGGTGAGGGAGGGAGGACTGAGAGAGATAAGGAGAGAGAGAGAGCAACAGACAGACATAGAGAGAGATAGAGTAAGAGTCAGAAAGAAGAGGTGAGAGAGGGAGGGAGGACTGAGAGAGAGGAAGAGAGAGACAGTCAGACAGACAGAGCACGAGTGAGTGAGCGAGAGAGAGAGTGAGATGAGCGAGAGAGGGAGAGTGAGAGAGAGAGATAGGAAGAGTAAGAGAGAGAGAATGCGAGTGTGGGAGGGGCACAGAGAGAGGGATAGAGAGAGAGAAAGTGGGAGAGAGAGGGACAGCAAAAGAGAGGGGAGGCGAACGAGAGAAAGAGGGATGAAAGAGAGGGGCACGAGAGAGACAGAGGAGGCAAGAGAGGGATGGAGAGCTGAGAGAGAGAGACAGACAGTTTGACAGAGAGAGGCAATGAGAGGGGGAGAGATATGGGACGATGGGGGGGAGGGAGGGGGACGACGGGGGGAGAGATGGAGACGATGGGGAAGAGAGATGAAACGATGGGCCAGAGAGAGGAGGAAGAGAGGGAGAGAGAGGAGATGATGGGAGAGAGAGAGACGGGTCGATGGGAGAGAGAGAGAGAGGACGAGAGAGGGAGAGAGAGGGGCTGATGGGGAGAGAGAGGGGACGATGGGGGGTGAGAGAGGGGACGAGAGAGGGAGAGAGAGGGGGAGAGAGTGGGGACGAGAGGGGGAGAGAGGGGGGAAAGAGCGGGGATGAGAGAGGGGAGATAGAGGTGATGAGATGGGGAGAGAGAGGGGACGAGAGAGGTGAGAGAGAGGGGAGAGAGAGGTGACACGAGGGGTGGAATGAGGGGACGAGAGGGGGGAGAGAGGGGACGAGAAAGGGAGAGAGAGGGGGAACGAGAGAGGGAGAGAGAGGGAACAAGAGACGGAGAGAGAGGGGAAGACAGGGGGGAGAGAGATTATGAGGGGGGCGAGGGAAAGAGAGGAGGGGAGAGAGGGGACAAGAGGAGAGAGAGGGGACGATGGTGGAGGGGGGGGTGAGCAGGGGAGAGAGGGGTAGAGAGAGGGTAAGAAAGGTCGGACAAGAGGGGGAGAGAAAGGACGAGTGTGGAGAGAGAAGGGACGAGAGAGGGAGAGAGAGGGGAGGAGAGAGGGGAGGAGAGAGGGAGAGAGGGGACGAGAGCGGAGAGAGTGGGGACGGGGGTGAGAGAGAAGGGATGATAGGGGGAGAGAGAGGGGACGATAGGGAAGAGAGCGGACGATGGGGTTAGAGAGAGGGGAGAGAGAGGGGGAGGAGAGGGGGGCAGAGAGGGGATGATGGGGGAGAGAGAGGGGACGAGACAGGGAGAGAGGGAGAGAGAGAGAGGGGACGAGAGAGGTGAGAGGGAAGGGAGAGAGGGAGAGAGGGGAGAGAGGTATGAGAGGGGGGAGTGATGGGACGAGAGGGGGAGAGAGAGGAGACGATGGGGGGAGAGAGGTGGAGTGAGAGGGGGAGGGGGGAGAGACAATGTAAGAGAGATGGGACAAGAGGGGGAGACAGACAGGATGAGGGGGAGAGAGAGAGGGGACGAGAGACGTAGAGAGAGGGGACGAGAGAGGGCGGGGAGACAGGGGTGAGAGAGAAGGCACGAGAGGGAGAGAGAGAGAGGGGACGATGGGGGGAGAGATAGGGCATGAGAGGAGGAGAGAGGAGATGAGAGAGGGAGAGAGAGTGGACGATGGGCGTAGAGAGAGTGGAGACAGAGGAGGTGAGAGGGGGGTAGAGATGGGATGATGGGGGTAGAGAGAGGGGACAAGAGAGGGAGAAAGGGGGAGAGAGAGGGGACGAGAGAGATGATAGGGCCAAGAGAGAGACGGAGAGAGGGGAAGAGAGAGGGGAGAGAGGTGATGAGAGGGGGTAGTGAGGGGACGAGAGGGGGAAAGAGAGGGGACGATGGGGAGAGAGGGGGACAGTGAGGGGGGAGAGAGGGGCGAGAGAGAGGCCAAGAGAGGTGGGACAAGAGGGGAAGAGCGAGAGGACGTGGGTGGGGAGATAATGGACGAGAGAGGGAAACAGAGGGGAGGGAGAGAGAGGGGAGGAGAGAGGGAGAGAGAGGGTACGAGAGGGGAGGGGGGATAGGGGTGAGAGAGAAGGGTCGATGGGGAGAGAGAGGGGACAAGAGGGGGAGAAAGAGGATTCGAGAGAGAGGGGAGGAGAGAGGCAGAGAGAGGGTACGAGAGGGGAGGGGGGATAGGGGTGAGAGAGAAGGGTCGAAGGGAGGAGAGAGAGGGGACAAGTGAGTGAGAGGGGAGAGAGAGGGTGAGAGGAGGGGACGAATGGGGAGAGAGAGGGGACAAAAGAGAGAGAGGGAGGGGACGAGATTCGGAGAGATAGGGGAGACCGATAGGACGATGGGAGGAAAGTGAGGGGACGAGAGAGGGTTAGAGAGGGGGAGAGAGGGGGGGCGAACGATGGGGGTGAGAGAGGGGACGAGTGAGGGGACAAGAGAAGGAGAGAGAGGGGACGATGGGGGGAGAGAGAGAGGAGAGAGAGCGGAGAGAGGGGACGACGGGAGATAGAGAGACGGAGAGAGAGGGGTCGATGGAGGGAGAGAGAGGGAGGCAGAGGGGAGAGAGAGGGGGAGAGAGACTGGATGATGTGGAGAGAGAGGGGAGAGAGAGTGGAGAGAGAGGTGAGAGAGAGGGAGAGAGAGGGGATGATGGGGGAGAGAGAGGACGATGGGGGGAGAGAGAGGGGAGAGTGAGGGAGATAGAGGAGAGAGAGGGAGAGAGAGGTGATAATTGGGGAGAGAGAGGGTATGATGGGGGAGAGAGTGGGGGAGACAGAGGGGACGATGGGGGAGAGAGAGTGGACGAGAGGTGGAGAGAGAGGGGATAATGGGGGAGAGAGGGGGGACGAGAGGGAGAAAGAGAGAGAGGACGAAGGGGTAGAGAGGGGTGACGAGAGAGGTAGAGAGGACACGTGAGTGGGACAGAGAGGGGAGGGAGAGAGGGGAGAGAGGGTGAGAGAGGGGGGACAATGGCGGGGGACAGACAGGACGAGAGGGGGAAAGAGAGGGAGAGAGAGAGGGGAGAATGGGGAGAGAGAGGGGACGAGAGGGGGAGAGTGCGGGGAAGAGAGAGGGTTTAGAGAAGGAGAGAGAGGGGAGAGCGAGGTGACGATGGGGGAGAGAGGGGGATGATGTGGGAGAGAGAGGGGACGAATGATGGGGAGAGGGGACGAGAGCGGGAGAGAGAGGGAACGATGGGGGAGAGTGAGGGAGAGAGAGTGGACGAGAGGGGGAGAGAGGGGACGAGAGCGGGAGAGAGAGGGGACGAGACAGGGAGAGAGAGGGAACGATGGGGGAGAGTGAGGGAGAGAGAGTGGACGAGAGGGGGAGAGAGGGGACGAGAGAGGGAGAGAGAGGGGACGAGACAGGGAGAGAGAGAGGGGACGAGAGATGGAAAGAGAGGGGATGAGAGAGGGAGAGAAAGGTGAGAGTGACGGCAGAGAGATGGGAGAGAGGGGGGACGATGGGGAGAGAGGGGAACGAGAGGGGAGAGAGGGGGGAGGATGGGGGAGAGGAAAATAGAGGGGGAGAGAGGGGACGATGGGGGAGAGAGATGGAGAGAGACGGAGAGAGAAGGAAGAGAGGGAGAAAGAGGGGACAATGGGGGAGAGACAGGGACAAGAGGGTGAGGGAGTCGGGATAAGAAGGGAGAGAGTGGTAACGAATGAGGGTGAGAGAGGGGACGATGGGGGCGAGAGAGGGAGAGAGGGGGGGGAGAGCGGGTATGATAGAGGAAGAGAGAGGGACGTTTGGGGGTGAGCGAGGGGACGAGACTGGGGGAGAGAGAGGGTGACGAGAGAAGGAGAGAGAGGGAAAGAAAGGGGACGATCCGGGGAGAGAGAGGGGACGATGTGGGGAGAGAGATTGAGAGAGAGTGGGAGAGAGAGGGGATGAGAGAGGGAGAGAGGGGGGGACGAGGGAGAGAGCGAGAGAGAGAGAGAGGAAAATGGGGGGGGGAGAGAGAGGGAGGGAGAGGGAAAGGGGGACGATATGGGGAGAGATAGGGGACGAGGGAGGGAGAGAGAGGGGACAACAGGGGAGAGAGAGAGGGGACGAGAGGGTAGAGAGAGAGGACGAAGGAGGGAGAGAGAGGGGACGAGAGGGGGAGAGAGGGGATGAGGGAGGGACAGAGAGGGGACAATGGTGGGAGAGAGAGGGGACAAGGGAGGCAGAGAAATGGAGAGAGAGGTAGAGAAAGGGGACGATACAGGGAGAGAGAGAGGGAATATTGGGGGCGAGAGAGGGAGAGAGAGGGGGAGAGAGCTGGGGTGAGAGAGGTAGAGAAAGGGGACGATACAGGGAGAGAGAGAGGGAATAATGGGGGCGAGAGAGGGAGAGAGAGGGGGAGAGAGCGGGGTGAGAGAGGGAGAGAGAGGGGACGAGGGAGAGGGGGCGATGGGGGAGAGAGAGGGAACGTGAGGGGGTGAGAAAGGGGATGCGAGAGGTAGACGAGAAAGTGGACGAGAGAGGGGAAGAGAGAGAGGGAGAGAGAGGGGGAGAGAGAGGGGACGAGAGGGGAGATGAGACAGTGTGAGGGAGAGGGGACAATGAGGGGGAGAAAGGGGGAGCAAGAGAGGGGGAGAATGACACAGGAAGAGAAAGAGAGAGATAGAGCAAGAGCGAGAGAGAGCGACAGACGGGGATAAGTGAGAGAGAGGGGAGTAAGCGAAAGAGAGTGCAAGTGAGAGTGAAGGGCTGGAGAGAGTGAGGGTGGTGCCGGTGTGAGTGAGAGAGAGTGGGCGAGAGTGAGTGAGGGGACAGAGGGAGAGTGTGGGTGAGAGTGAGAGAGTGGGCGAGGGTGAGAGTGGGAGAGAGTGAGAGTGGGTGAGAGAGAGAGTGGATGAGAGCGAGTGGGTGAGAGAGAGAGTGGGCGGGAGAGAGAGAGTGGACAAGAGTGAGAGAGTGTGGGGGAGAGTGAGTGAGGGGTCAGAGGGAGAGTGTGGGTGAGAGTGAGAGAGTGGGCGAGTTTGAGAGTGGGAGAGAGTGAGAGTGCGTGAGGGAGAGAGTGGATGAGAGCGAGAGAATGGGTGAGAGAGAGAGTGGGCAAGAGTGAGAGAGTTGGTGAGAGAGAGTGGGAGAGAGTGAGAGAGTGGGTGAGAGAGAGAGGGTGGGCATGAGAGAGAGAGTGGGCGAGAGAGAGAGTGGGCGAGAGAGAGAGAGTGGGTGAGAGCGAGAGTGGGCAAGAGTGAAAGAGAGTGGGCGAGAGTGAGTGAGGGGGCAGAGGGAGAATGAGGGTGAGAGTGAGAGAGTGGGTGAGGGTGAGAGAGTGGGCGAGAGAGACAGAATTGTTGAGAGAGAGTGGGAGAGAGTGAGAGAGTGGGTGAGAGAGAGAGGGTGGGCATGAGAGAGAGAGTGGGGGAGAGAGAGAGTGGGCGAGAGCTTGAGTGGGCGAGAGATGAGTGGGAGAGAGTGAGGGAGTGGGCGAGAGAGAGTGTGGGCGAGAGAGAGTGGGTGAGAGAGAGTGGGCGAGGGAGTTTGGGCGAGAGAGGGAGAATGGGTGAGAGAGAGAGAGAGTGGGCGACAGAGGGTGTCAGCGAGAGAGAGTGGGGGTGAGAGAGAGTGGGCGAAAGAGAGAGAGAGTGGGCGAGGGAGAGAGAATGGGTGAGTGAGAGTGGGCGGGAGAGAGAGAGTGGGCGAGAGAGAGAGTGGGCGAGAGAGAGTGGGCGAGAGAGAGAGAGTGGGCGTGAGAGAGAGAGTGGGCGAGAGAGAGAATGGGCGAGTGAGAGTGGGCGGGAGAGAGAGAGTGGGCGAGAGAGAGAGAGTGGGCGAGAGAGAGAGTGGGCGAGAGTGAGAGAGTGGGCGAGAGAGAGAGAGTGGGCGTGAGAGTGTGAGCAAGAGAGAGTGGGGGTGAGAGTGGGCGAGAGAGAGTGGACAAGAGAGAGATTGGGCGAGAGAGAGTGGGCGAGAGAGAGTGGGTGAGACAGAGAGTGGGCGAGAGACAGAGTGGGAGAGAGTGAGAGAGTGGGTGAGAGAGAGTGGGTGAGACAGAGAGTGGGCGAGAGAAAGAGTGGGAGAGAGTGAGAGAGTGAGTGAGAGAGAGTGGGGGTGAGAGTGAGAGTGTGGGCGAGAGAGAGAGTGGGCAACAGTGAGAGAGTGGGCGAGAGAGAGAGTGGACGAGAGTGAGAGAGTCGGCGAGAGTGAGAGATTGGGCGAGAGAGAGTGTGGGCGAGAGAGTGTGGGCGAGACAGAGAGTGGGTGAGAGTGAGACTGAGATAGAGTGAGAGAGTGGGCGAGAGAAAGAGTGGGAGAGAGTGAGAGAGTGGGTGAGAGAGAGTGGGGGAGAGAGTGAGAGTGTGGGCGAGAGAGAGTGGGCGAGAGAGAGTGGGCGAGAGAGAGTGCGACAGAGCGTGGGCGAGAGAGAGTGGGCGAGAAAAAGAGTGGGAGCGAGAGAGTGGGGGTGAGACAGAGTGGCCGAGAGAGAGGTTTGGCGAGAGAGAGGGGGCAGAGGGAGATAGTGGGCGAGAGTGAGATTGGGAAAGAGGGAGTGGGTGAGAGAGAGTGTGGGCGAGAGAGAGACTGGGCGAAAGAGAGATTGGGTGAGAGAGAGTGGGTGAGAGAGAGAAAGAGTGGGCGAGAGAGCGTGGGCGACAAAGAGAATGGGCGAGAGAGAGAGTGTGGGTGAGAGTGAGAGGGGGGAAGAGGGACATTGTGGGCGAGACAGAGAGTGGGCGAGAGAGGGTGGGCGAGAATGAGAGATTGGGCGAGAGAGAGAGTGGGCAAGAGGGAGTGTGGGTGAGAGAGAGTGTTGGTGAGAGAGAGAGAGTGGGCGAGAGAAGGAGTCGGTGAGAGTGAGACTGTGCCAAGAAGAGAGTGGGTGGGAGAGAGAGAGGGAGAAGGTTAGAGAGTGGGCGAGAGAGTGTGGGCGAGAGACAGAGTGGGCGCGAGAGAGAGTGGGCGCGAGAGAGAGAGTGGGCGTGAGAGAGTGTGGGGAGGAGAGAGTGTGGGCAGGAGAGAGTGTGGGCGAGAGAGAGTGGGTGAGAGTGAGACTGGGCGAGAGTGAGAGAGTGGGCGAGAGAGAGAGTAGGAGAGAGTAAGAGAGTGGGCGAGAGAGAGTGTGGGTGAGAGAGACTGTTGACCAGAGAGAGTGTGGGAGAGAGAGTGTGGGCGAGATAGAGTGTGTTTGAGACAGACAGTGGGTCAGAGTGAGACTGGGCCAGAGAGAGTGGGTGAGAGAGAGAGTGCGAGAGTGTGACTGGGCGAGAGTGAGAGTGTGGGCGACAGAGAGAGTGGGATAGAGTGAGAGTGTGGGCGAGAGAGAGAGAATGGGCGAGAGAGAGTGTGGGCGAGAGAGAGTGTGGGCGAGACAGAGAGAGCGAGAGTGAGAGAATGGGTGTGAGAGAGAGTGGGCGTGAGAGAGTGTGGGTGAGAGAGAGTGTGGGCGAGAGAGAGAGAGTGGGCGAGAGAAGGAGTCGGTGAGAGTGAGACTGTGCCAAGAAGAGAGTGGGTGGGAGAGAGAGAGGGAGAAGGTTAGAGAGTGGGCGAGAGAGTGTGGGCGAGAGACAGAGTGGGCGCGAGAGAGAGTGGGCGCGAGAGAGAGAGTGGGCGTGAGAGAGTGTGGGGAGGAGAGAGTGTGGGCAGGAGAGAGTGTGGGCGAGAGAGAGTGGGTGAGAGTGAGACTGGGCGAGAGTGAGAGAGTGGGCGAGAGAGAGAGTAGGAGAGAGTAAGAGAGTGGGCGAGAGAGAGTGTGGGTGAGAGAGACTGTTGACCAGAGAGAGTGTGGGAGAGAGAGTGTGGGCGAGATAGAGTGTGTTTGAGACAGACAGTGGGTCAGAGTGAGACTGGGCCAGAGAGAGTGGGTGAGAGAGAGAGTGCGAGAGTGTGACTGGGCGAGAGTGAGAGTGTGGGCGACAGAGAGAGTGGGATAGAGTGAGAGTGTGGGCGAGAGAGAGAGAATGGGCGAGAGAGAGTGTGGGCGAGAGAGAGTGTGGGCGAGACAGAGAGAGCGAGAGTGAGAGAATGGGTGTGAGAGAGAGTGGGCGTGAGAGAGTGTGGGTGAGAGAGAGTGTGGGCGAGAGAGAGTGTGTGAGAGTGAGACTGGGCGAGAGTGAGTGAGTGGGCGAGAGAGAGTGGGAGAGAGTGAGAGAGTGGGCGAGAGAGAGAGTGGGCGAGAGAAAGAGTGGGTGAGAGAGAGTGGACGAGGGTGTGGGTGGGCGAGAGAGAGTGGACGAGAGAGAGAATGGGCGAGAGAGAGTGTGGGCGAGAGTGAGACTGGGCGAAAGATAGAGAGTGGGCGAGAGAGAGAGTGGGTGAGCGAAAGAGTGGGAGAGAGAGAGTGAGAGAGTGAGAGAGTAGGTGTGAGAGAGTGTGGGCGAGAGAAAGAGAGAGTGGGCAAGAGGGAGTGGGTGAGAGAGAGTGTGGGCGAGAGAGAGACTGGGCGTAAGATTGGGTGAGAGAGAGTGGGCGAGAGAGAGAAAGAGTGAGCGATAGAGACTGTGCCGGAGAGAGTGGGCGAGAGAGAGTGAGTGGGCGAGAGAGAGAGTGGGCGAGAGTGAGTGGGCAAGAGAGAGTGTGGACGAGACAGAGAGTGGGTGAAAGTGAGAGTGAGTGGGCGAGAGAGAGAGTGGGTGTGAATGTGTGCGACAGATAGTGGGCGAGAGAGAGTGGGCGAGAGAAAGAGTGGGAGTGAGAGAGTGGGGTTGAGACAGAGTGGGCGAGAGATTAGAGTGGGCGAGAGAGAGTATGGGCGAGAGAGAGTGCGGGCGAGAGAGACAGCGTGGGCGAGAGAGAGAGAGTGGGTGAGAGAGAGACTGGGCCAAAAAGAGAGTGGGTGAGAGAGATTGGGTGAGCGTGTGACTGGGCGAGACAGAGAGTGGGAGAGAGTGAGAGAGTGGGAGAGAGTGAGAGAGTGGGCGAGAGAGAGAGTGGGCAAGAGAGAGAGTGGGCAAGAGAGAGTGGTCAAGAGTGAGAGAGTGAGTGAGAGAGAAACTGGGCGTGTTAGGAGTTGGTGAGAGAGAGAGTGGGAGAGAGACAGAGTGGGCGATAGAGACAGAGTGGGCGAGAGTCGGTGAGAGAGAGTGGTGAGACAAAGAGTGGGCAAGGGAGAGACTGGGCGAGAGAGAGAGAGGGCGAGAGAGTGTGGGCGAGAGAGAGTGTGGGCGATAGAGAAAGAGTAGGCGAGAGAAAGAGTGGGCGACAGAGAGTTGGTGAGAGACAGTGAAGGCGGGAGAGAGAGTGGGTGAGAGAGTGAGAGGGCGAGAGAGAGAGTGGGCGAGAGAGAGTGTGGGTGAGAGAGTGCGCGTCAGAGAGTGGGCGAGAGACAGTGGGCGAGAGAAAGAGTGGAAGTGAGAGAGTGGGGGTTAGACAAAGTGGGCGAGAGAGAGTGTGGGCGAGAGTGAGTGCGGGGACAGAGGGAGAATGGGGGAGAGAGAGTGGGTGAGAGAGAGGGGGCAGAGGGAGATAGTGGGCGAGAGTGAGAGAGTGGGCAAATGGAGTGGGCGAGAGAGAGGGTGGGTGAGAGAGAGACTGCGCAAAAGAGAGATTGGGTGAGATAAGTGTGCGAGAGAGAGAAAGAGTGGGCGAAAGAGAGTGGGCCAGAGAGAGTGTTGGCTAAAGACAGTGGGTGAGAGTGAGAGATTGGGCGAGAGAGAGAGTGGGCAAGAGGGAGTGTTGGTGAGAGAGAGTGTTGGTTAGAGAGAGAGTGAGCGAGAGAAGCTGTCAGTGAGAGTGAGACTGGGCCAAGAAGAGAGTGGTTGGGAGAGAGAGTGGGAGAGAGTTAGAGAGTGGGCGAGAGAGTGTGGGCGAGAGACAGAGTGGGCGCGAGAGAGAGAGTGGGCGTGAGAGAGTGGGTGAGAGTGAGACTGGGCGAGAGTGAGAGAGTGGGCGAGAGAGAGAGTAGGAGAGAGTAAGAGAGTGGGCGAGAGAGAGTGTGGGAGAGAGAGAGTGTTGGCCAGAGAGAGAGTGGGCGAGAGTGATAGTGTGGGTGAGAGAGAGAGAGCGGGCGAGAGTTAGAGTGGGCGAGGGAGTGTGTGGGTGATATAGTGTGTGGGTGAGACAGAGAGTGGGTCAGAGTGAGACTGGGCCAAAGAGAGAGTGGGTGAGAGAGAGAGTGCGAGAGTGTGACTGGGCGAGAGTGAGAGTGTGGGCGAGAGAGAGAGTGGGATAGAGTGAGAGTGTGGGCGAGAGAGAGAGAATGGGCGAGAGAGAGTGTGGTCGAGAGAGAGTGTGGGCGAGAGAGAGAGGGCGAGAGTGAGAGAATGGGCGTGAGAGAGAGTGGGCGTGAGAGTGTGGGTGAGAGATAGTGTGGGCGAGAGAGAGTGTGTGAGAGTGAGACTGGGCGAGAGTGAGTGAGTGGGCGAGAGAGAGTGGGAGAGAGTGAGAGAGTGGGCGAGGGAGAGAGTGGGCGAGAGAGAGAGTTGGTGAGAGTGAGACTGGGCGAGAGTGAGTGAGTGGGCGAGAGAGAGTGGGAGAGAGTGAGAGAGTGGGCGAGGGAGAGAGTGGGCGAGAGAGAGAGTGGGTGAGAGTGAAAATGGACCAAAGAAAGAGTGGGTGAGAGAGAGTGGGTGAGAGTGTGAGTGGGCGAGAGAGAATGGACGAGAGAGAGAATGGGCGAGAGAGAGTGTGGGCGAGAGTGAGACTGGGCGAAATATAGAGAGTGGGCGAGAGAGAGAGTGGGCGAGCGAAAGAGTGGTATAGAGAGAGTGAGAGAGTGAGAGAGTAGGTGTGAGAGAGTGTGGGTGAGAGAGAGAGAGAGAGTGGGCAAGAGGGAGTGGGTGAGAGAGAGTGTGGGCGAGAGAGAGACTGGGCGAAAGATTGGGTGAGTGAGAGTGGGCGAGAGAGAGAGTGAGTCGGCGAGAGAGAGAGTGTGGGTGAGAGTGAGGGGGGAAGAGGGACATAGTGGGCGAGAGAGAGAGTGGGCGAAAGATTGGGTGAGAGAGAGTGGGCGAGAGAGAGAAAGAGTGGGCGAGAGAGAGTATGCGAGAGAGAGTGGGCGAGAGAGAGAGAGAGTGGGCGAGAGAGAGAGTGGGCGAGAGTGAGTGGGCAAAAGAGAGTGTGGGCGAGACAGAGAGTGGGTGAAAGTGAGAGTGAGTGGGCGAGAGAGAGAGTGTGCGTGAGAGTCAGGGGGGAAGAGGGACATAGTGGGCGAGAGAGAGAGTGGGAGAGAGTGAGAGAATGGGCGACAGAGAGAGTGGGCAACAGAGAGTGGGTGAGAGAGAGTGAAGGCGAGAGAGAGAGTGGGCGACAGAGAGTGGGTGAGAGAGAGTGAAGGCGAAAGAAAGAGTGTTCGATAGAGAAAGAGTAGGCGAGAGACAGAGTGGGCGACAGAGAGTGGGTGAGAGTGTGCGCGACAGATAGTGGGCGAGAGAGAGTGGGCGAGAGAAAGAGTGGGAGTGAGAGAGTGGGGGTGAGACAGATTGGGCGAGAGAGAGAGTGGGCGAGAGAGAGTGTTGGCGAGAGAGAGAGTGGGCGAGAGAGAGAGTGAGTGAGAGAGAGACTGGGCCAAAAAGAGAGTGGGTGAGATAGATTGGGTGAGCGTGTGACTGGGCGAGACAGAGATTGGGAGAGAGTGAGAGAGTGGGAGAGAGTGAGAGAGTGGGCGAGAGAGAGAGTGGGCAAGAGAGAGAGTGGGCAAGAGAGAGTGGGCAAGAGTGAGAGAGTGGGTGAGAGTGAGAGTGGAAGAGAGAGAGAGAGTGGGTGAGAGAGAAACTGGGCGTGTTAGGAGTTGGTGAGAGAGAGAGTGGGAGCGAGACAGTGTGGGCGTAAGAGAGAGAGTGGGCGTAAGAGAGAGAGTGGTGAGAGAAAGAGTGGGCAAGAGAGAGAGTGGGCAAGAGAGAGAGAGGGCGAGAGAGAGTGTGGGCGAGAGAGAGTGTGGGCGATAGAGAAAGAGTAGGTGAGAGAAAGAGTGGGCGACAGAGAATTATAGACAATAGACAATAGATGCAGGAGTAGGTCATTCAGCCCTTCGAGCCTGCACCGCCATTCAATATGATCATGGCTGATCATTCCTAATCAGTATCCTGTTCCAGCCTTATCTCCATACCCCTTGACTCCACTATCTTTAAGAGCTCTATCCAATTCTTTCTGAAATGAATCCAGAGACTGGGCCTCCACTGCCCTCTGTGGCAGAGCTTTCCACACAGCCACCACTCTCTGGATGAAGTAGTTTCTCCTCATCTCTGTCCTAAATAGTCTACCCCGTATTTTTAAGTTGTGTCCTCTGGTTCGGCACTCCCCCATCAATGGAAATATGTTCCCTCCTGCCAGAGTGTCCAGTCCTTTCATAATCCTATACGTTTCAATCAGATCCCCTCTCAGTCTTCTAAACTCAAGGGTATACAAGCCCAGTCGCTTCAGTCTTTCCGTGTAAGGCAATCCTGCCATTCCAGGAATTGACCTCGTGAACCTACGCTGCACTCCCTCAATAGCCAGAATGTCTTTCCTCAAATTTGGAGACCAGAACTGTACACAGTACTCCAGGTGTGGTCTCACCAGGGCCCTGTATAGCTGCAGAAGCACCTCTTTGCTTCTATACTCAATTCCTCTTGTTATGAAGGCCAGCATGCTATTAGCCTTCTTCACGACCTGCTGTACCTGCATGCTTGCCTTCATTGACTGGTGGACAAGAACACCCAGATCTCTCTGAACAGCCCCTTTACCTAATTTGATACCATTGAGGTAGTAATCTGCCTTCCTGTTCTTGCCACCAAAGTGGATAACCAGACATTTATCCACATTAAACTGCATCTGCCATGCATCTGCCCACTCACCTAACTTGTCCAGGTCCCCCTGTAATCTCCTAACAACCTCATCACATTTCACCCTACCACCGAGCTTTGTGTCATCAGCAAATTTGCTAATGTTATTGCTGATACCATCTTCTATATCATTTACATATATTGTAAAAAGCTGCGGTCCCAGCACGGATCCCTGCGGTACCCCACTGGTCACTGCCTGCCATTCTGAAATGGAGCCGTTAATCACTACCCTTTATTTCCTATTAGCCAACCAATTCTCTATCCAATCTAGTACTTTGCCCCCAATCCCGTGCGCCCTAATTTTACTCACTAACCTTTTGTGTGGGACGTTATCAAAAGCTTTCTGAAAGTACACTACATCCACTGGATCTCCCTCGTCCATCTTCCGAGTTACATCCTCAAAAAATTCAAGAAGATTAGTCAAGCATGATTTCCCCTTCATAAATCCATGCTGACTCTTTCCTATCCTGTTACTATTATCCAGATGTGGCGTAATTTCATCCTTTATAATAGACTCCAGCATCTTTCCCACCACTGAGGTCAGACTAACTGGTCTATAATTTCCTGCTTTCTCCCGCCCACCCTTCTTAAAAAGTGGCACAACATTAGCCGCCCTCCAATCTTCAGGAACCGACCACGATTGTATTGAACTCTGGAAAATAATCACCAGCGTATCCACGATTTCCCGAGCCACCTCCTTCAGTACCCTGGGATACAGGCCATCAGGTCCCGGAGACTTATCAACCTTCAGACCTAACAGTCTCTCCAACACCAAATCCTGGCAAATATAAATTCCCTTAAGTTCAGGTCCTTCAGCCACTGTTACCTCAGGGAGATTGCTTGTGTCTTCCCCAGTGAACACAGATCTGAAGTACCCATTGAATTCTTCTGCCATTTCTTTGTTCCCAGTAATATATTCCCCTGCTTCTGTCTTCAAGGGCCCAATTTTTGTCCTAACCATTTTTTTGCCTTGGACATACCTAAAAACGTTTTTACTATCCTCCTTTATATTCTTGGCCAGTTTACCTTCTTACCTCATTTTTTCTCTGCGTATTTCCTTCTTACTAATCCTCTGTTGTTCTTTAAAAGCTTCCCAGTCCTCAGTTTTCCAACTTATCTTCGCTAAGTTATACTTTTTCTCTTTTAACCTTATATGTTTCTTTACTTCCCTCGTCAGCCACTTCCGCCCATATCTCCTCCTGGGATCTTTCTTCCTTTTCGGAATGAAGTGATCCTGCATCTTCTGCATTATACACAGAAATATCCGCCATTGTTCCTCCACAGTCTTCCCTGTTAAGATATTGAACCATTGAACTTTGGCCAGTTGCTCCCTCATAGCTCCATATTTCCCTTTATTCAACTGAAATATTGTCACTTCAGATTGTACCTACTCCCTCTCAAATTGCAGATTGAAACTTATTGTATTATGGTCACTACTTCCCAATGGCTCCTTCACTTCGAGGTCACTGACCAATTCTGGTTCGTTACACAATACCAGATCCAGAATCGCCTTATCCCTGGTCGGCTCCAGCACGAGCTGCTCTAAAAATCCATCTCTGAGGCACTCCACAAAGTCTCTTTCTTGAGGCCCGATACCATCCTGATTCTCCCAGTCTACCTGCATGTTAAAATCCCCCATAACAACTGTAGTAACATCTTTGCGACAAGCCAATTGCAGCTCCTGATTCAACTTACATCCGACATCCAGACGACTGTTTGGGGGCCTGTAGATGACTCCCATGAGGGTCTTTTTACCCTTAGTGTTTCTAAGCTCTATCCACACTGACTCTACATCCCCTGACTCTAGGTCACCCCGCTCAAGGGACTGAATATCCTCCCTTACCAACAAGGCCACCCCACCCCCTCTGCCCGTCAGTCTGTCCTTACGATAGCACGTGTAGCCTTGAATATTCATTTCCCAGGCCCTGTATCCAAGAAGCCACGTCTCAGTTATCCCCACAATATCGTATCTGCCAATTTCCAAAAGAGCCTCAAGCTCATCCACCTTGTGTCTAATGCTTCGTGCATTCATAGATAGAATTTTTAATTTGTTACTGCTCTCAACCTTCCCCTCAACCCTTATTTCACTCAACTTTACAGCATGATGCCTTTTCCAGTTTTCTGACTCCTTGATACAGTTGTCTTTCTTGACTTCTCTTGTTCTAACTACCCCTTCAATTTCCTTTTTAAACATCCAGCTTGTCCCCTCCCCCCCGCTACTTAGTTTAAATGTAGCGGTGTTGCAGCAGAAAACCTGCCTGCCAGAATGCTGATCCCTGATCTATTAAGGTGCAAGCCGTCTCTCTTGTAGAATTTATGGTTACCATAAAATATACCCCAGTGATCCAAGAACTTGAAACCTTGCTTCCTGCACCAGTTCCCCAACCACACGTTCAAGTCCATTATCTCCCGGTTTCTGGCCACACTAGCCCGAGGAACTGGAAACAAACTGGAGATAACCACCTTGGACGTCCTGCTTTTTAGCCTTCTTCCTAGTTCTGCGAAGTCTCGCTGTAGTATGTTCCTACTCTTCTTCCCGACATCATTTGTGCCGACGTGTACCACCACCTCGGGCTCTTCACCCTCGTCCTTGAGAATGTCCTGCACTCTGTCCGCGATGTCTTTCACTCTAGCACCAGGAAAGCAACACACCATCCTTAAATCCCGTCTGCTGCCACAAAAACCCCGGTCAGTTCCTCTCACGATGGAGTCCCCTATTACCACGGCTCTGTGCGATGTCCGACTCTTCCGCTCTGCTTCTGCGGCAACTTTTGATTGACAAACATGGCCGCCTTGCGAACTGGCAGTGTCATCAGACTCTACTGTTTCCAAAAGCTTCAACTTGTTCCTGACAGGTACTTCTCCCGGCGTCTCTTGCACCTGTCTCCTCTCTGCCTTCCTCATCGTCTGCACTCTTCTGCTCTCTTCTGGCATGATTGGTGTAATAACATCACTGAAGGTCTTGTCCAGAAAGATCTCGTTCTCTCGGATGAGCCTAAGGTCTTTGAGTTCTTTCGTCAGTGCAGCAATATGCTCGGTCAATTGCTGAGTTGGTGAGAGACAGTGAAGGCGAGAGAGAGAGTGGGTGAGAGAGTGAGAGGGCGAGAGAGAGAGTGGGCGAGAGAGAGTGTGGGTGAGAGAGTGCGCGTCAGAGAGTGGGCGAGAGACAGTGGGCGAGAGAAAGAGTGGAAGTGAGAGAGTGGGGGTGAGACAAAGTGGGCGAGAGAGAGTGTGGGCGAGAGTGAGTGAGGGGGCAGAGGGAGAATGGGCGAAAGAGAGTGGGTGAGAGAGAGGGGGCAGAGGGAGATAGTGGGCGAGAGTGAGAGAGTGAGCAAAGGGAGTGGGCGAGAGAGAGTGTGGGTGAGAGAGAGACTGCGCAAAAGAGAGATTGGGTGAGATAAGTGTGCGAGAGAGAGAGAAAGAGTGGGCGAAAGAGAGTGGGCGAGAGAGAGATTGTCGAGAGAGAGTGTGAGTGGGCGAGACAGAGAGTCTGCGTGAGAGAGAGCGTGGGCAAGAGAGAGTGTTGGCTAGAGACAGTGGGCGAGAGTGAGAGATTGGGCAAGAGAGAGAGTGGGCAAGAGGGAGTGTGGGCGAGAGAGAGTGTTGGTGAGAGAGAGAGTGGGCGAGAGAAGGAGTCGGTGAGAGTGAGACTGGGCCAAGGAGAGAGTGGGTGAGTGAGAGAGAGTGGGAGCGAGTGAGAGAGTGGGCGAGAGAGAGAGTGGGCGTGAGAGAGTGTGGGCAGGAGAGAGTGTGGGCGAGAGAGAGTGGGTGAGAGTGAGACTGGGCGAGAGTGAGAGAGTGGGCGAGAGAGAGAGAGTGGGCGAGCGAGAGAGTGGGCGAGATAGAGAGTGGGCGAGAGAGAGAGTGGGTGAGATTGAATCTGGGCCAAAGAAAGAGAGGGTGAGAGAGAGTGGGCGAGAGTGTGAGTGGGCGAGAGAGAGTGGACGAGAGAGAGAATGGGCGAGAGAGAGTGTGGGCGAGAGTGAGACTGGGCGAAAAATAGAGAGTGGGCGAGAGAGAGAGTGGGCGAGAGTGAGACTGGGCGAAAAATAGAGAGTGGGCGAGAGAGAGAGTGGGCGAGCCAAAGAGTGGGAGAGAGAGAGTGAGAGAGTGAGAGAGTAGGTGTGAGAGTGTGTGGGCGAGAGAGAGAGAGAGTGGGCAAGAGGGAGTGGGTGAGAGAGAGTGTGGGCAAGAGAGAGACTGGGCGAAAGATTGGGTGAGAGAGAGTGGGCGAGAGTGTGAGTGGGCGAGAGAGAGTGGACGAGAGAGAGAATGGGCGAGAGAGAGTGTGGGCGAGAGTGAGACTGGGCGAAAAATCGAGAGTGGGCGAGAGAGAGAGTTTGGGTGAGAGTGAGGGGGGAAGAGGGACATAGTGGGCGAGAGAGAGAATGGGCAAGAGAGAGAGTGGGCGAGAGTGAGTGGGCAAGAGAGAGTGTGGGCGAGACAGAGAGTGGGTGAATGTGAGAGTGAGTGGGCGAGAGAGAGAGTGTGCGTGAGAGTGAGGGGGAAGAGGGACATAATGGGCGAGAGAGAGAGTGGGAGAGAGTGAGAGAATGGGCGAGAGAGAGAGTGGGCGACAGAGAGTGGGTGAGAGAGAGTGAAGGCGAAAGAAACAGTGTTCGATAGAGAAAGAGTAGGCGAGAGACAGAGAGTGGGCGACAGAGAGTGGGTGAGAGAATGAGAGGGCGATTGAGAGAGTGGGTGATAGTGTGCGCGATAGATAGTGGGTGAGAGAGAGTGGGCGAGAGAAAGAGTGGGAGTGAGAGAGTGGGGGTGAGACAGAGTGGGTGAGAGAGAGAGTGGGCGAGAGAGAGTGTTGGCGAGAGAGAGAGAATGGGCGTGAGAGAGAGAGTGGGCGTGAGAGAGTGTGGGTGAGAGATAGTGTGGGCGAGAGAGAGTGTGTGAGAGTGAGACTGGGCGAGAGTGAGAGAGTGGGCGAGAGAGAGTGGGAGAGAGTGAGAGAGTGGGCGAGAGAGAGTGGGCGAGAGACAGTGGGCGAGAGAAAGAGTGGAAGTGAGAGAGTGGGGGTGAGACAAAGTGGGCGAGAGAGAGTGTGGGCGAGAGTGAGTGAGGGGGCAGAGGGAGAATGGGCGAGAGAGAGTGGGTGAGAGAGAGGGGCAGAGGGAGATAGTGGGCGAGAGTGAGTGAGTGGGCAAAGGGAGTGGGCGAGAGAGAGTGTGGGTGAGAGAGAGACTGCGCAAAAGAGAGATTGGGTGAGATAAGTGTGCGAGAGAGAGAGAAAGAGTGGGCGAAACAGAGTGGGCGAGAGAGAGATTGTTGAGAGAGAGTGTGAGTGGGCGAGAGCGAGAGTCTGCGTGAGAGAGAGAGTGGGCAAGAGAGAGTTTTGGCTGGAGACAGTGGGCGAGTGTGAGAGATTGGGCAAGAGAGAGAGTGGGCAAAAGGGAGTGTGGGCGAGAGAGAGTGTTGGTGAGAGAGAGAGTGGGCGAGAGAAGGAGTCGGTGAGAGTGAGACTTGGCCAAGGAGTGAGTGGGCGAGTGAGAGAGAGTGGGAGCGAGTGAGAGAGTGGGCGAGAGAGAGAGTGGGCGTGAGAGAGTGTGGGCAGGAGAGAGTGTGGGCGAGAGAGAGTGGGTGAGAGTGAGACTGCGCGAGAGTGAGAGAGTGGGCGAGAGAGAGAGTGGGCGAGCGAGAGAGTGGGCGAGATAGAGTGGATCAGAGTGAGACTGGGCGAGAGTGAGAGAGTCGGCAAGAGAGAGTGGGAGAGAGAGAGTGTGGGCGAGAGAGAGTGGGCGAGTGAGAGAATGGGTGAGAGAGAGCGTGGGCGTGAGAGAGCGTGGGCAGGAGAGAGTGTGGGCGAGAGAGAGTAGGAGAGAGAGAGAGAGTGGATGAGAGTGAGAGACTGGGTGAGAGTGAGAGAGTGGGCGAGTGAGAGAGTGGGCGAGAGAGAGAGTAGGAGAGAATAAAAGATTGGGCGAGAGAGAGTGTGGGTGAGAGAGCGTGTTGGCCAGAGAGAGAGTGGGCGTGAGAGAGTGTGGGCAGGAGAGAGTGTGGGCGAGAGAGAGTGGGTGAGAGAGAGAGAGTGGGTGAGAGTGAGAGAGTGGGAGAGAGAGAGAGTGGGCGAGCGAGAGAGTGAGCGAGAGTGAGAGAGTGGGCGAGAGAGAGAGTGGGCGAGAGAGAGAGTAGGAGAGAGTAAGAGAGTGGGCGAGAGAGAGTGTGGGTGAGAGAGAGTATAGGCCAGAGAGAGAGTGGGCGAGAGTGATATTGTGGGTGAGAGAGAGAGAGCGGGCGAGAGATAGAGTGGGCGAGAGAGTGTGTGTGTGATATAGAGTGTGGGTGAGATTGAGAATGGGTCAGAGTGAGACTGGGCCAAAGAGAGAGTGGGTGAGAGAGAGAGCGCGAGAGTGTGACTGGGCGAGAGTGAGAGTGTGGGCGAGAGAGAGAGTGGGACAGAGTGAGAGTGTGGGCGAGAGAGAGTGTTGGCCAGAGAGTGAGTGGGCGTGAGAGAGTGTGGGCAGGAGAGAGTGTGGGCGAGAGAGAGTGGGTGAGAGAGAGAGTGGGTGAGAGTGAGAGAGTGGGCGAGAGAGAGAGTGGGTGAGAGAGAGAGATAGAGTGAGCGAGAGAGAGTGTGTGAGAGTGAGACTGGGCGAGAGTGAGAGAGTGGGCGAGAGAGAGTGGGAGAGAGAGAGAGAGTGGGCGAGAGTGAGAGTGGGCGAGAGAGAGAGTGGGTGAGAGTGAAACTGGGCCAAAGAAAGAGTGGGTGAGAGAGAGTGGGCGAGAGTGTGAGTGGGCGAGAGAGAGTGGACGAGAGAGAGAATGGGCGAGAGAGAGTGTTGGCGAGAATGAGACTGGGCGAAAGATAGATATTGGGCGAGAGAGAAAGTGGGCGAGCGAAAGAGTGGGAGAGAGAGAGTAAGAGAGTGAGAGAGTAGGTGTGAGAGAGTGTGGGCGAGAGAGAGAGTGGGCAAGAGGGAGTGGGTGAGAGAGTGTGTGGGCGAGAGAGAGACTGGGCGTAAGATTGGGTGAGAGAGAGTGGGCGAGAGAGAGAGAAAGAGTGGGCGAGAGTGAGTGTGCGATAGAGAGTGGGCGAGAGAGAGAGTGAGTGGGCGAGAGGGAGAGTGTGGGTGAGAGTGAGGGGGGAAGAGGGGCATAGTGGGCGAGAGTGAGTGTGGGCGAGAGAGAGTGGGTGAGAGAGAGAGTGGGTGAGAGTGAGAGAGTGGGCGAGAGAGAGAGTGGGCGAGCGAGAGAGTGGGCGAGAGTGAGAGAGTGGGCGAGAGAGAGAGTGGGCGAGAGAGAGAGAGAGTAGGAGAGAGTAAGAGAGTGGGCGAGAGAGAGTGTGGGAGAGAGAGAGTGTTGGCCAGAGAGAGAGTGGGTGAGAGTGATAGTGTGGGTGAGAGAGAGAGAGCGGGCGAGAGATAGAGTGGGCGAGAGAATGTGTGGGCGATATAGAGTGTGGGTGAGAGAGAGAGTGCAAGAGTGCGACTGGGCGAGAGTGAGAGTGTGGGCGAGAGAGAGAGTGGGATAGAGTGAGAGTGTGGGCGAGAGAGAGAGAATGGGCGAGAGAGAGTGTGGGTGAGAGAGAGTGTTGGCCAGAGAGTGAGTGGGCGTGAGAGAGTGTGGGCAGGAGAGAGTGTGGGCGAGAGAGAGTGGGTGAGAGAGAGAGTGGGTGAGAGTGAGAGAGTGGGCGAGATAGAGAGTGGGCGAGCGAGAGAGTGGGCGAGAGTGAGAGAGTGGGCGAGAGAGAGAGTGGGCGAGAGAGAGAGAGTAGGAGAGAGTAAGAGAGTGGGCGAGAGAGAGTGTGGGAGAGAGAGAGTGTTGGCCAGAGAGAGAGTGGGCGAGAGTGATAGTGTGGGTGAGAGAGAGAGAGCGGGCGAGAGATAGAGTGGGCGAGAGAGTGTGTGGGCGATATAGAGTGTGGGTGAGACAGAGAATGGGTCAGAGTGAAACTGGGCCAAAGAGAGAGTGGGTGAGAGAGAGAGAGTGCGAGAGTGTGACTGGACGAGAGTGAGAGTGTGGGCGAGAGAGAGTGGGCGTGAGAGAATGTGGGTCAGAGATAGTGTGAGCGAGAGAGAGTGTGTGAGAGTGAGACTGGGCGAGAGTGAGAGAGTGGGCGAGAGAGAGTGGGAGAGAGTGAGAGAGTGGGCGAGAGAGAGAGTGGGCGAGAGAGAGAGTGGGTGAGAGAGTGTGGGCGAGAGTGAGAGAATGGGGCGTGAGAGAGAGTGGGCGTGAGAGAATGTGGGTCAGAGATAGTGTGAGCGAGAGAGAGTGTGTGAGAGTGAGACTGGGCGAGAGTGAGAGAGTGGGCGAGAGAGAGTGGGAGAGAGTGAGAGAGTGGGCGAGAGAGAGAGTGGGCGAGAGAGAGAGTTGGTGAGAGTGAAACTGGGCCAAAGAAAGAGTGGGTGAGAGAGAGTGGGCGAGAGTGTGAGTGGGCGAGAGAGAGTGGACGAGAGAGAGAATGGGCGAGAGAGAGTGTTGGCGAGAATGAGACTGGGCGAAAGATAGATATTGGGCGAGAGAGAAAGTGGGCGAGCGAAAGAGTGGGAGAGAGAGAGTGAGAGAGTGAGAGAGTAGGTGTGAGAGAGTGTGGGCGAGAGAGAGAGTGGGCAAGAGGGAGTGGGTGAGAGAGAGTGTGGGCGAGAGAGAGACTGGGCGTAAGATTGGGTGAGAGAGAGTGGGCGAGAGAGAGAAAGAGTGGGCGAGAGAGAGTGTGCGATAGAGAGTGGGCGAGAGAGAGAGTGAGTGGGCGAGAGGGAGAGTGTGGGCGAGAGTGAGTGTGGGCGAGAGAGAGTGTGGGCGAGAGTGAGTGGGCAAGAGAGAGTGTGGGCAAGACAGAGAGTGGGTGAAAGTGAGAGTGAGTGGGCGAGACAGAGATTGCGTGAGAGTGAGAGAGTGGGCAAGAGAGAGTGGGCGACAGAGAGTTGGTGAGAGTGAATGAAGGCGAGAGAGAGAGTGGGCAAAGGGAGTGGGCGAGTGAGAGTGTGGGTGAGATAGAGACTGCGCAAAAGAGAGATTGGGTGAGGGAAGTGTGCGAGAGAGAGAAAAAGTGGGCGAAAGAGAGTGGGCGAGAGAGGGATTGTCGAGAGAGAGTGTGAGTGGGCGAGAGAGAGAGTCTGGATGAGAGAGAGAGAGTGGGCAAGAGAGAGTGTTGGCTAAAGACAGTGGGCGAGAGTGAGAGATTGGGCGAGAGAGAGAGTGGGCAAGAGGGAGTGTGGGTGAGAGAGAGTGTTGGTGAGAGAGAGAGTGGGCGAGAGAAGGAGTCGGTGAGAGTGAGACTGGGCCAAGGACAGAGTGGGTGGGAGAGAGAGTGGGAGAGAGTTAGAGAGTGGGCGAGAGAGTGTGGGCGAGAGACAGAGTGGGCGCGAGAGAGAGTGTGGGCAGGAGAGAGTTGGTGAGAGTGAGACTGGGCGAGAGTGAGAGAGTGGGCGAGAGAGAGAGTAGGAGAGAGTAAGAGAGTGGGCGAGAGAGAGTGTGGGTGAGAGAGACTGTTGACCAGAGAGCGTGGGCGAGAGTGATAGAGTGGGTGAGAGAGAGAGAGCGGGCGAGAGAGAGAGTGGGCGAGAGAGAGTGTGGGCGAGATAGACTGTATTTGAGACAGAGAGTGGGTCAAAGTGAGACTGGGTCAAAGAGAGAGTGGGTGAGAGAGAGAGTGAGAGAGTGTGACTGGGCGAGAGTGAGAGTGTGGGCGACAGAGAGAGTGGGATAGAGTGAGAGTGTGGGCGAGAGAGAGAAAATGGGCGAGAGAGAGTTTGGGCGAGAGAGAGTGTGGGCGAGAGAGAGTGTGGGCGAGAGAGAGTGTGTGAGAGTGAGACTGGGCGAGAGTGAGTGAGTGGGCGAGAGTGGGAGCGAGTGAGAGAGTGGGCGAGAGAGAGAGAGTGGGCGAGAGAGAGAGTGGGTGAGAGTGAAACTGGGCCAAATAAAGAGTGGGTGAGAGTGAGTGGGCGAGAGAGAATGGACGAGAGAGAGAATGGGCGAGAGAGTGTGGGCGAGAGTGAGACTGGGCGAAAGATAGAGATTGGGCGAGAGAGAGTGTGGGCGAGCGAAAGAGTGGGAGAGAGAGAGTGAGAGAGTGAGAGAGGAGGTGTGAGAGATTGTGGGCGAGAGAGAGAGAGTGGGCAAGAGGGAGTGGGTGAGAGAGATTGTGGGCGAGAGAGAGACTGGGCGAAAGATTGGGTGAGAGAGAGTGGGCGAGAGAGTGAGTGAGTGGGTGAGAGAGAGAGTGTGGGTGAGAGTGAGGGGGGAAGAGGGACATCGTGGGCGAGAGAGAGAGTGGGCGAGAGAGACAGTGTGCGAGAGAGAGTGGGCGAGAGAAAGAGTGAGTGGGCGAGAGAGAGAGTGTGGGTGAGAGTGAGGGGGGAAGAGGGACATAATGGGCGCGAGAGAGAGATTGGCGAAAGAGAGAGTGGGCGAGAGTGAGTGGCCGAGAGAGAGAGTGTGCGTGAGAGTGAGGGGGGGAAGAGGGACATAGTGGGCGAGAGAGAGAGTGAGAGAGAATGGGAGAGAGGGAGAGTGGGCGAGAGTGAGTGGGTGAGAGAGAGTGAAGGCGAAAGAAAGAGTGTTCGATAGATAAAGAGTAGGCAAGAGACAGAGAGTGGGCGACAGAGAGTGGGTGAGAGAGTGAGAGGGCGATTGAGAGAGTGGGTGAGAGTGTGCGCGACAGAAAGTGGGCGAGAGAGAGTGGGCGAGAGAAAGAGTGGGAGTGAGAGAATGGGGGTGAGACAGAGTGGGCGAGAGAGAAAGTGGGCGAGAGGGAGTGTTGGCGAGAGAGAGTGGGCGAGAGAGAGAGTGGGTGAGAGAGAGAATGGGCCAAAAAGAGAGTGGTTGAGAGAGATTGGGTGAGCGTGTGACTGGGCGAGACAGAGATTGGGAGAGAGTGAGAGAGTGGGGGAGAGAGAGAGTGGGCAAGAGAGAGAGTGGGCAAGAGAGAGTGGGCAAGAGTGAGAGAGTGGGTGAGAGTGAGAGTGGAAGAGAGAGAGAGAGTGGGTGAGAGAGAAACTGGGCGTATTAGGAGTTGGTGAGAGAGAGAGTGGGAGAGAGACAGAGTGGGCGATAGAGACAGAGTGGGCGAGAGTCGGTGAGAGAGTGTGGTGAGAGAAAGAGTGGGCAAGGGAGAGACTGGGCGAGAGAGAGAGAGGCCAAGAAAGTGTGGGCGAGAGAGAGTGTGGGCGATAGAGAAAGAGTAGGCGAGAGAAAGAGTGGGCGACAGAGAGTTGGTGAGAGACAGTGAAGGCGAGAGAGAGAGTGGGTGAGAGATGAGAGGGCGTGAGAGAGAGTCGGCGAGAGAGAGTGTGGGTGAGAGAGTGCGCGTCAGAGAGTGGGCGAGAGACAGTGGGCGAGATAAAGAGTGGAAATGAGAGAGTGGGGGTGAGACAAAGTGGGCGAGAGAGAGTGCGGGCGAGAGTGAGTGAGGGTGCAGAGGGAGAGTGGGTGAGAGAGAGTGGGTTAGAGAGAGGGGACAGAGGGAGATAGTGGGCGAGAGTGAGTGAGTGGGCAAAGGGAGTGGGCGAGAGAGAGTGTGGGTGAGAGAGAAACTGTGCAAAAGAGAGATTGGGTGAGATAAGTGTGCGAGAGAGAGAGAAAGAGTGGGCGAAAGAGAGTGGGCGAGAGAGAGATTGTCGAGAGAGAGTGTGAGTGGGCGAGACAGAGAGTCTGCGTGAGAGAGAGAGTGGGCAAGAGAGAGTGTTGGCTAGAGACAGTGGGCGAGTGTGAGAGATTGGGCAAGAGAGAGAGTGGGCAAAAGGGAGTGTGGGCGAGAGAGAGTGTTGGTGAGAGAGAGAGTGGGCGAGAGAAGGAGTCGGTGAGAGTGAGACTGGGCCAAGGAGAGAGTGGGCGAGTGAGAGAGAGTGGGAGCGAGTGAGAGAGTGGGCGTGAGAGAGTGTGGGCAGGAGAGAGTGTGGGCGAGAGAGAGTGGGTGAGAGTGAGACTGGGCGAGAGTGAGAGAGTGGGCGAGAGAGAGAGAGTGGGCGAGCGAGAGAGTGGGCGAGATAGAGTGGGTCAGAGTGAGCGTGGGCGAGAGTGAGACAGTCGGCGATAGAGAGTGGGAGAGAGAGAGAGTGGGTGAGAGAGAGAGTGGGCGAGAGAGCGAGTGGGTGAGAGAGAGAGTGGGCGTGAGAGAGTGTGTCAGAGAGAGAGAGTGGGCGAGAGAGAGAGAGTGGGTATGAGAGAGTGGGCAAGAGAGAGTGGGCGAGAGAGAGAGAGTGGGCGAGAGAGAGAGTGGGCGAGAGAGGGAGTGGGCGAGAGAGAGAGCGGGTGATAGAGTGAAT